>NC_079883.1:8659455-8692786 GCF_029227915.1 Hydractinia symbiolongicarpus | reverse complement strand
TCCATTGGGCCACAGGGCCATGCTTATGACTTCGCCCCATCGTCATTTTGGCTTGCGCATTCGTTTTACTTACGACAGAATTCTTCGTGTTTGTAGCCATGAAAGAAAGGGACTTCTGTGAGTGAATTTTTTTACTGTGGTCTAATAAAAAAGTCGAAACGCAGTGCCCAATATATGAATTGCTCCTAATAGCCGGAAACAGGCCGTGTCGATGATGTAGGCCGACATACGCAACGCAAACCAAAGAACGCTTTATGAAAATCCTAACACGAGCGCGGAAGAAGCCCAAATTAACAGACTAGATGTAATGCTGAAGACCTCAAACTCCAGCAGCTTCTCTTGCAGACTATTGCGTCGTACTACAAATAAAAATTAACATGCTTTCGCATAGTCGCGGCACCCAAAACGGACATTATACGATGTACAGAAACACACATTTCTGTTTTCGCGCCAAATCAATTCCCGGGAGTGGTACTTTTACGTCCGCATACTTCGCACCGTCTTAAATTATATCTCATTTACACGGTAATGTTTAGTATACTTCTACTGTGATAACAAGCATCGTTTATCGTTGGATTGTTGTAAGAAAACATTAAAAATGAGTGAAGCAGCTTCTCCAAAGAAAATCGCACCCAAGAAGAAACCTGCTGCAAAGAAGACAGCTGATCACCCTAAATATGTGGACATGATCAAGGCTGCTATCGCTACCCTAAAGGAACGCGGTGGTTCATCTCGCCAAGCTATTACAAAATATATTCATGCAAATTACAAAGTTGCTGAAAACTCAGATCATCATCTGAAAATGGCTCTTAAACGAGGAGTAACATCAGGCGATTTGATTCAAACTAAAGGCACTGGTGCTTCTGGATCATTCAAGCTAGGTCAGGTAAAAAAAGAAAAACCTAAGAAAAAGGCCGCAGCAAAAAAGCCAACGGCAAAGAAGCCTACTGCAAAGAAAAGTACACCAAAAAAGAAGCCAGCAAAGAAGAGCACGCCAAAGAAAGCAGCAAAGAAGCCTGCCACAAAGAAAGCCTCGGCTAAGAAACCAGCAGCTAAGAAACCCACAAAGAAGCCTGTTGCTAAAAAACCTGCAGCAAAGAAGGTCAAAAAGACTCCCAAAAAGGCAGCAAAGAAGACCGCAAAAAAATAATTTGTGTGTATCTGGCTATTACATTAACAAACGGCTATTTTTATAGCCACACATTTACAAAAAAACATTATCTTGGTACAAAGTTAAACTTGTTTAAGTCACTTAAACAGTTAAAAAAGAGTAAATTTAAGATTAGATTCCCTAAGTTTAAGTATTTTCGTTTTTAAATTTCTTATTTTCTTGCTTTTACTTTTCTTGCCCTTCATATTTTTAACATTGTCAAACTTTATGTAGCATAAAATTTTTATGTAGCATAAAATTTAAACAGAAAGCAGGACAAAGTTTGATATAAAAAGCTAGCCGTAATATTTTTTATGGATGTGTGGCTATAAAAATAGCCGTTTTTTGTTTGGTAAGATGCTTAGGCACGTTCCCCACGAATTCTTCTTGCCAACTGGATGTCTTTAGGCATGATTGTAACTCGTTTTGCGTGAATGGCACACAAGTTAGTATCCTCGAACAAGCCAACAAGGTACGCTTCAGAAGCCTCTTGCAGAGCCATAACGGCTGTGCTCTGGAATCGCAGATCTGTTTTGAAGTCCTGAGCAATTTCTCGCACAAGACGCTGGAAAGGCAACTTGCGGATCAAGAGCTCGGTTGACTTCTGGTATCTTCTGATTTCTCTGAGAGCAACTGTACCAGGTCTGTAACGATGTGGTTTTTTCACTCCTCCAGTAGCTGGTGCGCTTTTCCTCGCAGCTTTAGTGGCGAGTTGTTTTCGTGGAGCCTTTCCTCCAGTAGATTTACGTGCAGTTTGCTTTGTACGAGCCATATTTTAAGAAGTCGATGTAGTACGGATACACAAGACGGTCTAAAATGCACTATCGCGCCAAAGTTTTATTTCTCATATTGATTGACAGCTAAGGTTCAAAACAAACCATTTGATTGGTGCTAAGAAAGTAATTTCTGATTGGCTGCATAATGACATTACGCTCATTACTTTAACATTTTTATAAAATCTGTGTTTTTTGGCTACGGGAAAACGGCTGTATCTTCTGATACACAAAAGCTTTTGACTTTTTTTTTTTTTAGTAAGTAGCAGAAGGTTTGGCGAATTCCAACGATGCCAAATTTATTGCCTTACTGAAACATTAAGACCACGAATTTTTAAAAAAACTACAGTTTTACTTAAAAAAATGTACAAAATGTTCGGAACATTTTGTAATGACGCAACTCTATTGGTTAATTAGGGTGTTTCCACGAGCAGTAGGTAATTTTATGGCCTCTTTTTAAAGCTGTCTGAATTCTGTTAACTCAAACGTTGTTTTTGTACTCGTTCTGTACGCAACTATATCAATATGTCTGGACGCGGAAAAGGAGGTAAAGGATTGGGAAAAGGAGGTGCTAAACGTCACCGAAAAATTCTTCGTGATAACATTCAGGGAATCACAAAACCTGCTATTCGGCGTCTTGCTCGACGAGGTGGTGTCAAACGTATCTCTGGCCTTATCTATGAGGAAACCAGAGGTGTACTGAAGGTTTTCTTAGAGAATGTTATTCGTGATGCTGTAACCTACACAGAGCACGCTAAACGCAAGACCGTTACCGCTATGGATGTTGTTTATGCCTTAAAACGTCAAGGAAGAACTCTTTACGGATTCGGAGGTTAAGCGTTGTCATTGCTCAACAAAAACGGCTATTTTTTATAGCCACAAATCTTTTAAAACATTACTTTGTGCACGCTTCCAAATTACACAATGTGTAAAGTCTTGTCACAGTTACATTTATTGCTATACGATACTATGTCATATATGACACAAAAAAAATTTAGAAATACTTTGTAGGGTTAATTTGCCTGGGAGTGTTTCCGTGAAAAGCTGGGTTAAGTTAAATGTAAGCAATAACATGGATCAATGTACTTGTCTTTTCTGCAAGTACAGCTAATAATACGTATGAAAAGTGAAGCTAATCCACACACACATGGGGAAGTATTTTAAATGTAGGCTAGTGTTCTTAAGCACATTATTTAGAAGTTTTATTAACTTCGGTTAACTTGTAGTGACGCCAAGTAAATGTTTTTTTAAAGATGTGTGGTCTTAAAAAAGACCGTTTGTGTTTGGTAGACGTTGGTTTACTTGCTGCTTGTGTATTTTGTGACGGCTTTTGTTCCTTCACTGACTGCGTGTTTTGCAAGTTCTCCAGGCAAGAGAAGACGTACTGCGGTTGAATTTCACGAGAAGAGATGGTCGACTTTTTGTTTTGAAGAGCCAAACGCGAAGCTTCGGAAGCAATGCGCTCAAAGATGTCGTTGACAAATGAGTTCATGATGCTCATAGCTTTGCTTGAACTCCGACATCTGGGTGAACTTGTTTCAAAACATTGTAGATGTAAATAGCATAACTTTCCTTTCTCTTTCTCTTGCGTTTCTTTTCACCAGTTCCACCAATCTTTCCTCCTTTTTTGCCGGCTCTTTTTTCACCTTTCTTGGCTACTTTAGGTGCCTGTTTTCCTCCTTTAGCTGCTGCGTCAGACATGGTTAAAAATTTTTGCTACTTAACTTGTAAATAAGCATTAAACTGCAAGTCAAAACTTTTTGTTTATAAGTAAAAAAATCGGATCGAATTCGATCCGAAAACGCCGATACGCAATTTAATTGGTTAAAAAAAAAATCTTTTGTTTAATACTTAATTATGATTGGTTAAAAAAACATGATTTCGATCCTATTTTTATGATGAAAAAACGAGTAAAGTTTATTTCGTTAACACTTACGTTAAATATTCGTACGTTTTTGTATTAACTTACAAATCAAATCGCAGTTATGTCTGGACGTGGAAAAGGTGGAAAAGCTAAGGCTAAAGCCAAGACAAGATCCTCAAGAGCTGGACTTCAATTTCCAGTCGGTAGAGTGCATAGATTCCTTCGTAGAGGGCACTATGCTAACCGAATTGGATCTGGAGCACCAGTTTACTTAGCAGCCGTCTTGGAATATTTATCTGCTGAGATATTGGAGTTGGCTGGTAACGCAGCAAGAGACAACAAAAAAGCTAGGATTATTCCAAGACATTTACAATTGGCTGTTCGTAATGATGAAGAATTAAACAAACTTTTGAGCGGTGTAACCATTGCAGCTGGTGGTGTTTTGCCAAACATTCAAGCTGTCTTACTCCCAAAGAAGAACGACAAAGGACAGAAGAAGTAAACCGCTACACTCAGAAAACAACGGCTATTTTTATAGCCACACATCTTTAAAAAAACATTGTTTTTTTCACAAAACTATAACCTTAAAGTCTAATAGATAATCCATGCATACGCCTTGTCCTAAGTAACTCAAAGAAATTAAATAAAAAAATTTGATCACAACGTCAAAATAAATTGCACGTATTTGCACCTACTAATGTCTACGGCCATACCACGATGAACACACCCGTTCTCGTCTGATCACGGAAGTTAAGCATCGTCGGGCCGGGATAGTACTTGGATGGGGGACCGCCTGGGAACTCCCGGTGTCGTAGGCTTTTCATTTTCATTTGCTGTGATATATTTCTTGTTATAACAATTAAGGAACGTGGCGGTTGTTGAAAGTGTTTCCTATGACATTTTCCTACGACATTTTCAGGTGATAGTACGAGAAAAAAGAGCTTTCAAATGCATACAAACTCGATCTATTGCCGATCATCCAATAACCCTGACGGAATGGCAAATAAAATAAAATTCCGCCGCCTTCCGAGGACTTATATCGCAATCACGTTTCGTAACAGCCAAGCGAGGTTTTACCTTAGCGTTTAAGTCACCACCGACATTTGGCCGCGCAACTTTTCTAAGCTCATTCATTTTGACTTAAGGAGGGGGCGAGCGCGGACGCAGGCCCCCACTACCAGAAATTGTACGGTCGAGTTACTGACGTTTGCAGTAATCGCAGAGGTCAGCCCAAGCGTAGTGCAATGCAAGAGCCTCACTCTGGAAGAAAACCCTCATTGATCAGTCTTTACTTCCCCGTCAGGTAAGTATGAGTTGGAACTGCACCGTAGCATGAGGGTACCCTTCAAAGTTTGTTAATGCTTGTGGCTTGAGTGTGTTATAAACTGCCGTGTCGCGGGGCATAGGCTGTATTCTCCCCCAGTGTACGCGTTTTGTTCCCGCCGTAGACTATGCAGAGTGCCGTCGGAAAGAGGACTGCTATTATTCTTTTATTGCTTATGTGGGCCGCCATCGGTAATAGTGCAACACCAAGGCAACCCGTGGTCACGGCGTGAATGAATCCACCTCCATGACCCAAGGCCAAAAATCAGATTAATATACTGACCATTCAGAGAATGGCCTACCAGATATTAAACTGATAAGAACAGATACTACACTTGATCTTAGCCATTAGGCCGAGAAGCGATAAAGAACAAGCGTTGCCATGATAGGCATCGTCCACACACCGTAACTGCTTGTGGAGCATGTCACGTTACTGTAAAGCTTACAACTGTCACCGCGTACGGATGGACGGCGACATAGTAAAAATCACGGCTGTTGATTTAGCCGTAGGATGGAGAGCGACTGTAGCGAGTGGATGGTAACTTACATGAATGCTAACAAAGGCGACGATACTAAGTGCGTGATATTACTTTCCAATATGTCTGCGTACATTCCGTTTATCAACGCATTACGCCAGAACGTGCGCGCGCGTTACACAGTAGACCATGCAGCCGAAATGCGACAGTGCGACCCTGCCAGGAGTCGAACCTGGAATCCCCTGATTCGTAGTCAGATGCCTTATCCATTGGGCCACAGGGCCATGCTTATGACTTCGCCCCATCGTCATTTTGGCTTGCGCATTCGTTTTACTTACGACAGAATTCTTCGTGTTTGTAGCCATGAAAGAAAGGGACTTCTGTGAGTGAATTTTTTTACTGTGGTCTAATAAAAAAGTCGAAACGCAGTGCCCAATATATGAATTGCTCCTAATAGCCGGAAACAGGCCGTGTCGATGATGTAGGCCGACATACGCAACGCAAACCAAAGAACGCTTTATGAAAATCCTAACACGAGCGCGGAAGAAGCCCAAATTAACAGACTAGATGTAATGCTGAAGACCTCAAACTCCAGCAGCTTCTCTTGCAGACTATTGCGTCGTACTACAAATAAAAATTAACATGCTTTCGCATAGTCGCGGCACCCAAAACGGACATTATACGATGTACAGAAACACACATTTCTGTTTTCGCGCCAAATCAATTCCCGGGAGTGGTACTTTTACGTCCGCATACTTCGCACCGTCTTAAATTATATCTCATTTACACGGTAATGTTTAGTATACTTCTACTGTGATAACAAGCATCGTTTATCGTTGGATTGTTGTAAGAAAACATTAAAAATGAGTGAAGCAGCTTCTCCAAAGAAAATCGCACCCAAGAAGAAACCTGCTGCAAAGAAGACAGCTGATCACCCTAAATATGTGGACATGATCAAGGCTGCTATCGCTACCCTAAAGGAACGCGGTGGTTCATCTCGCCAAGCTATTACAAAATATATTCATGCAAATTACAAAGTTGCTGAAAACTCAGATCATCATCTGAAAATGGCTCTTAAACGAGGAGTAACATCAGGCGATTTGATTCAAACTAAAGGCACTGGTGCTTCTGGATCATTCAAGCTAGGTCAGGTAAAAAAAGAAAAACCTAAGAAAAAGGCCGCAGCAAAAAAGCCAACGGCAAAGAAGCCTACTGCAAAGAAAAGTACACCAAAAAAGAAGCCAGCAAAGAAGAGCACGCCAAAGAAAGCAGCAAAGAAGCCTGCCACAAAGAAAGCCTCGGCTAAGAAACCAGCAGCTAAGAAACCCACAAAGAAGCCTGTTGCTAAAAAACCTGCAGCAAAGAAGGTCAAAAAGACTCCCAAAAAGGCAGCAAAGAAGACCGCAAAAAAATAATTTGTGTGTATCTGGCTATTACATTAACAAACGGCTATTTTTATAGCCACACATTTACAAAAAAACATTATCTTGGTACAAAGTTAAACTTGTTTAAGTCACTTAAACAGTTAAAAAAGAGTAAATTTAAGATTAGATTCCCTAAGTTTAAGTATTTTCGTTTTTAAATTTCTTATTTTCTTGCTTTTACTTTTCTTGCCCTTCATATTTTTAACATTGTCAAACTTTATGTAGCATAAAATTTTTATGTAGCATAAAATTTAAACAGAAAGCAGGACAAAGTTTGATATAAAAAGCTAGCCGTAATATTTTTTATGGATGTGTGGCTATAAAAATAGCCGTTTTTTGTTTGGTAAGATGCTTAGGCACGTTCCCCACGAATTCTTCTTGCCAACTGGATGTCTTTAGGCATGATTGTAACTCGTTTTGCGTGAATGGCACACAAGTTAGTATCCTCGAACAAGCCAACAAGGTACGCTTCAGAAGCCTCTTGCAGAGCCATAACGGCTGTGCTCTGGAATCGCAGATCTGTTTTGAAGTCCTGAGCAATTTCTCGCACAAGACGCTGGAAAGGCAACTTGCGGATCAAGAGCTCGGTTGACTTCTGGTATCTTCTGATTTCTCTGAGAGCAACTGTACCAGGTCTGTAACGATGTGGTTTTTTCACTCCTCCAGTAGCTGGTGCGCTTTTCCTCGCAGCTTTAGTGGCGAGTTGTTTTCGTGGAGCCTTTCCTCCAGTAGATTTACGTGCAGTTTGCTTTGTACGAGCCATATTTTAAGAAGTCGATGTAGTACGGATACACAAGACGGTCTAAAATGCACTATCGCGCCAAAGTTTTATTTCTCATATTGATTGACAGCTAAGGTTCAAAACAAACCATTTGATTGGTGCTAAGAAAGTAATTTCTGATTGGCTGCATAATGACATTACGCTCATTACTTTAACATTTTTATAAAATCTGTGTTTTTTGGCTACGGGAAAACGGCTGTATCTTCTGATACACAAAAGCTTTTGACTTTTTTTTTTTTTAGTAAGTAGCAGAAGGTTTGGCGAATTCCAACGATGCCAAATTTATTGCCTTACTGAAACATTAAGACCACGAATTTTTAAAAAAACTACAGTTTTACTTAAAAAAATGTACAAAATGTTCGGAACATTTTGTAATGACGCAACTCTATTGGTTAATTAGGGTGTTTCCACGAGCAGTAGGTAATTTTATGGCCTCTTTTTAAAGCTGTCTGAATTCTGTTAACTCAAACGTTGTTTTTGTACTCGTTCTGTACGCAACTATATCAATATGTCTGGACGCGGAAAAGGAGGTAAAGGATTGGGAAAAGGAGGTGCTAAACGTCACCGAAAAATTCTTCGTGATAACATTCAGGGAATCACAAAACCTGCTATTCGGCGTCTTGCTCGACGAGGTGGTGTCAAACGTATCTCTGGCCTTATCTATGAGGAAACCAGAGGTGTACTGAAGGTTTTCTTAGAGAATGTTATTCGTGATGCTGTAACCTACACAGAGCACGCTAAACGCAAGACCGTTACCGCTATGGATGTTGTTTATGCCTTAAAACGTCAAGGAAGAACTCTTTACGGATTCGGAGGTTAAGCGTTGTCATTGCTCAACAAAAACGGCTATTTTTATAGCCACAAATCTTTTAAAACATTACTTTGTGCACGCTTCCAAATTACACAATGTGTAAAGTCTTGTCACAGTTACATTTATTGCTATACGATACTATGTCATATATGACACAAAAAAAATTTAGAAATACTTTGTAGGGTTAATTTGCCTGGGAGTGTTTCCGTGAAAAGCTGGGTTAAGTTAAATGTAAGCAATAACATGGATCAATGTACTTGTCTTTTCTGCAAGTACAGCTAATAATACGTATGAAAAGTGAAGCTAATCCACACACACATGGGGAAGTATTTTAAATGTAGGCTAGTGTTCTTAAGCACATTATTTAGAAGTTTTATTAACTTCGGTTAACTTGTAGTGACGCCAAGTAAATGTTTTTTTAAAGATGTGTGGTCTTAAAAAAGACCGTTTGTGTTTGGTAGACGTTGGTTTACTTGCTGCTTGTGTATTTTGTGACGGCTTTTGTTCCTTCACTGACTGCGTGTTTTGCAAGTTCTCCAGGCAAGAGAAGACGTACTGCGGTTTGAATTTCACGAGAAGAGATGGTCGACTTTTTGTTTTGAAGAGCCAAACGCGAAGCTTCGGAAGCAATGCGCTCAAAGATGTCGTTGACAAATGAGTTCATGATGCTCATAGCTTTGCTTGAAACTCCGACATCTGGGTGAACTTGTTTCAAAACATTGTAGATGTAAATAGCATAACTTTCCTTTCTCTTTCTCTTGCGTTTCTTTTCACCAGTTCCACCAATCTTTCCTCCTTTTTTGCCGGCTCTTTTTTCACCTTTCTTGGCTACTTTAGGTGCCTGTTTTCCTCCTTTAGCTGCTGCGTCAGACATGGTTAAAAATTTTTGCTACTTAACTTGTAAATAAGCATTAAACTGCAAGTCAAAACTTTTTGTTTATAAGTAAAAAAATCGGATCGAATTCGATCCGAAAACGCCGATACGCAATTTAATTGGTTAAAAAAAAAATCTTTTGTTTAATACTTAATTATGATTGGTTAAAAAAACATGATTTCGATCCTATTTTTATGATGAAAAAACGAGTAAAGTTTATTTCGTTAACACTTACGTTAAATATTCGTACGTTTTTGTATTAACTTACAAATCAAATCGCAGTTATGTCTGGACGTGGAAAAGGTGGAAAAGCTAAGGCTAAAGCCAAGACAAGATCCTCAAGAGCTGGACTTCAATTTCCAGTCGGTAGAGTGCATAGATTCCTTCGTAGAGGGCACTATGCTAACCGAATTGGATCTGGAGCACCAGTTTACTTAGCAGCCGTCTTGGAATATTTATCTGCTGAGATATTGGAGTTGGCTGGTAACGCAGCAAGAGACAACAAAAAAGCTAGGATTATTCCAAGACATTTACAATTGGCTGTTCGTAATGATGAAGAATTAAACAAACTTTTGAGCGGTGTAACCATTGCAGCTGGTGGTGTTTTGCCAAACATTCAAGCTGTCTTACTCCCAAAGAAGAACGACAAAGGACAGAAGAAGTAAACCGCTACACTCAGAAAACAACGGCTATTTTTATAGCCACACATCTTTAAAAAAACATTGTTTTTTTCACAAAACTATAACCTTAAAGTCTAATAGATAATCCATGCATACGCCTTGTCCTAAGTAACTCAAAGAAATTAAATAAAAAAATTTGATCACAACGTCAAAATAAATTGCACGTATTTGCACCTACTAATGTCTACGGCCATACCACGATGAACACACCCGTTCTCGTCTGATCACGGAAGTTAAGCATCGTCGGGCCGGGATAGTACTTGGATGGGGGACCGCCTGGGAACTCCCGGTGTCGTAGGCTTTTCATTTTCATTTGCTGTGATATATTTCTTGTTATAACAATTAAGGAACGTGGCGGTTGTTGAAAGTGTTTCCTATGACATTTTCCTACGACATTTTCAGGTGATAGTACGAGAAAAAAGAGCTTTCAAATGCATACAAACTCGATCTATTGCCGATCATCCAATAACCCTGACGGAATGGCAAATAAAATAAAATTCCGCCGCCTTCCGAGGACTTATATCGCAATCACGTTTCGTAACAGCCAAGCGAGGTTTTACCTTAGCGTTTAAGTCACCACCGACATTTGGCCGCGCAACTTTTCTAAGCTCATTCATTTTGACTTAAGGAGGGGGCGAGCGCGGACGCAGGCCCCCACTACCAGAAATTGTACGGTCGAGTTACTGACGTTTGCAGTAATCGCAGAGGTCAGCCCAAGCGTAGTGCAATGCAAGAGCCTCACTCTGGAAGAAAACCCTCATTGATCAGTCTTTACTTCCCCGTCAGGTAAGTATGAGTTGGAACTGCACCGTAGCATGAGGGTACCCTTCAAAGTTTGTTAATGCTTGTGGCTTGAGTGTGTTATAAACTGCCGTGTCGCGGGGCATAGGCTGTATTCTCCCCCAGTGTACGCGTTTTGTTCCCGCCGTAGACTATGCAGAGTGCCGTCGGAAAGAGGACTGCTATTATTCTTTTATTGCTTATGTGGGCCGCCATCGGTAATAGTGCAACACCAAGGCAACCCGTGGTCACGGCGTGAATGAATCCACCTCCATGACCCAAGGCCAAAAATCAGATTAATATACTGACCATTCAGAGAATGGCCTACCAGATATTAAACTGATAAGAACAGATACTACACTTGATCTTAGCCATTAGGCCGAGAAGCGATAAAGAACAAGCGTTGCCATGATAGGCATCGTCCACACACCGTAACTGCTTGTGGAGCATGTCACGTTACTGTAAAGCTTACAACTGTCACCGCGTACGGATGGACGGCGACATAGTAAAAATCACGGCTGTTGATTTAGCCGTAGGATGGAGAGCGACTGTAGCGAGTGGATGGTAACTTACATGAATGCTAACAAAGGCGACGATACTAAGTGCGTGATATTACTTTCCAATATGTCTGCGTACATTCCGTTTATCAACGCATTACGCCAGAACGTGCGCGCGCGTTACACAGTAGACCATGCAGCCGAAATGCGACAGTGCGACCCTGCCAGGAGTCGAACCTGGAATCCCCTGATTCGTAGTCAGATGCCTTATCCATTGGGCCACAGGGCCATGCTTATGACTTCGCCCCATCGTCATTTTGGCTTGCGCATTCGTTTTACTTACGACAGAATTCTTCGTGTTTGTAGCCATGAAAGAAAGGGACTTCTGTGAGTGAATTTTTTTACTGTGGTCTAATAAAAAAGTCGAAACGCAGTGCCCAATATATGAATTGCTCCTAATAGCCGGAAACAGGCCGTGTCGATGATGTAGGCCGACATACGCAACGCAAACCAAAGAACGCTTTATGAAAATCCTAACACGAGCGCGGAAGAAGCCCAAATTAACAGACTAGATGTAATGCTGAAGACCTCAAACTCCAGCAGCTTCTCTTGCAGACTATTGCGTCGTACTACAAATAAAAATTAACATGCTTTCGCATAGTCGCGGCACCCAAAACGGACATTATACGATGTACAGAAACACACATTTCTGTTTTCGCGCCAAATCAATTCCCGGGAGTGGTACTTTTACGTCCGCATACTTCGCACCGTCTTAAATTATATCTCATTTACACGGTAATGTTTAGTATACTTCTACTGTGATAACAAGCATCGTTTATCGTTGGATTGTTGTAAGAAAACATTAAAAATGAGTGAAGCAGCTTCTCCAAAGAAAATCGCACCCAAGAAGAAACCTGCTGCAAAGAAGACAGCTGATCACCCTAAATATGTGGACATGATCAAGGCTGCTATCGCTACCCTAAAGGAACGCGGTGGTTCATCTCGCCAAGCTATTACAAAATATATTCATGCAAATTACAAAGTTGCTGAAAACTCAGATCATCATCTGAAAATGGCTCTTAAACGAGGAGTAACATCAGGCGATTTGATTCAAACTAAAGGCACTGGTGCTTCTGGATCATTCAAGCTAGGTCAGGTAAAAAAAGAAAAACCTAAGAAAAAGGCCGCAGCAAAAAAGCCAACGGCAAAGAAGCCTACTGCAAAGAAAAGTACACCAAAAAAGAAGCCAGCAAAGAAGAGCACGCCAAAGAAAGCAGCAAAGAAGCCTGCCACAAAGAAAGCCTCGGCTAAGAAACCAGCAGCTAAGAAACCCACAAAGAAGCCTGTTGCTAAAAAACCTGCAGCAAAGAAGGTCAAAAAGACTCCCAAAAAGGCAGCAAAGAAGACCGCAAAAAAATAATTTGTGTGTATCTGGCTATTACATTAACAAACGGCTATTTTTATAGCCACACATTTACAAAAAAACATTATCTTGGTACAAAGTTAAACTTGTTTAAGTCACTTAAACAGTTAAAAAAGAGTAAATTTAAGATTAGATTCCCTAAGTTTAAGTATTTTCGTTTTTAAATTTCTTATTTTCTTGCTTTTACTTTTCTTGCCCTTCATATTTTTAACATTGTCAAACTTTATGTAGCATAAAATTTTTATGTAGCATAAAATTTAAACAGAAAGCAGGACAAAGTTTGATATAAAAAGCTAGCCGTAATATTTTTTATGGATGTGTGGCTATAAAAATAGCCGTTTTTTGTTTGGTAAGATGCTTAGGCACGTTCCCCACGAATTCTTCTTGCCAACTGGATGTCTTTAGGCATGATTGTAACTCGTTTTGCGTGAATGGCACACAAGTTAGTATCCTCGAACAAGCCAACAAGGTACGCTTCAGAAGCCTCTTGCAGAGCCATAACGGCTGTGCTCTGGAATCGCAGATCTGTTTTGAAGTCCTGAGCAATTTCTCGCACAAGACGCTGGAAAGGCAACTTGCGGATCAAGAGCTCGGTTGACTTCTGGTATCTTCTGATTTCTCTGAGAGCAACTGTACCAGGTCTGTAACGATGTGGTTTTTTCACTCCTCCAGTAGCTGGTGCGCTTTTCCTCGCAGCTTTAGTGGCGAGTTGTTTTCGTGGAGCCTTTCCTCCAGTAGATTTACGTGCAGTTTGCTTTGTACGAGCCATATTTTAAGAAGTCGATGTAGTACGGATACACAAGACGGTCTAAAATGCACTATCGCGCCAAAGTTTTATTTCTCATATTGATTGACAGCTAAGGTTCAAAACAAACCATTTGATTGGTGCTAAGAAAGTAATTTCTGATTGGCTGCATAATGACATTACGCTCATTACTTTAACATTTTTATAAAATCTGTGTTTTTTGGCTACGGGAAAACGGCTGTATCTTCTGATACACAAAAGCTTTTGACTTTTTTTTTTTTTAGTAAGTAGCAGAAGGTTTGGCGAATTCCAACGATGCCAAATTTATTGCCTTACTGAAACATTAAGACCACGAATTTTTAAAAAAACTACAGTTTTACTTAAAAAAATGTACAAAATGTTCGGAACATTTTGTAATGACGCAACTCTATTGGTTAATTAGGGTGTTTCCACGAGCAGTAGGTAATTTTATGGCCTCTTTTTAAAGCTGTCTGAATTCTGTTAACTCAAACGTTGTTTTTGTACTCGTTCTGTACGCAACTATATCAATATGTCTGGACGCGGAAAAGGAGGTAAAGGATTGGGAAAAGGAGGTGCTAAACGTCACCGAAAAATTCTTCGTGATAACATTCAGGGAATCACAAAACCTGCTATTCGGCGTCTTGCTCGACGAGGTGGTGTCAAACGTATCTCTGGCCTTATCTATGAGGAAACCAGAGGTGTACTGAAGGTTTTCTTAGAGAATGTTATTCGTGATGCTGTAACCTACACAGAGCACGCTAAACGCAAGACCGTTACCGCTATGGATGTTGTTTATGCCTTAAAACGTCAAGGAAGAACTCTTTACGGATTCGGAGGTTAAGCGTTGTCATTGCTCAACAAAAACGGCTATTTTTATAGCCACAAATCTTTTAAAACATTACTTTGTGCACGCTTCCAAATTACACAATGTGTAAAGTCTTGTCACAGTTACATTTATTGCTATACGATACTATGTCATATATGACACAAAAAAAATTTAGAAATACTTTGTAGGGTTAATTTGCCTGGGAGTGTTTCCGTGAAAAGCTGGGTTAAGTTAAATGTAAGCAATAACATGGATCAATGTACTTGTCTTTTCTGCAAGTACAGCTAATAATACGTATGAAAAGTGAAGCTAATCCACACACACATGGGGAAGTATTTTAAATGTAGGCTAGTGTTCTTAAGCACATTATTTAGAAGTTTTATTAACTTCGGTTAACTTGTAGTGACGCCAAGTAAATGTTTTTTTAAAGATGTGTGGTCTTAAAAAAGACCGTTTGTGTTTGGTAGACGTTGGTTTACTTGCTGCTTGTGTATTTTGTGACGGCTTTTGTTCCTTCACTGACTGCGTGTTTTGCAAGTTCTCCAGGCAAGAGAAGACGTACTGCGGTTTGAATTTCACGAGAAGAGATGGTCGACTTTTTGTTTTGAAGAGCCAAACGCGAAGCTTCGGAAGCAATGCGCTCAAAGATGTCGTTGACAAATGAGTTCATGATGCTCATAGCTTTGCTTGAAACTCCGACATCTGGGTGAACTTGTTTCAAAACATTGTAGATGTAAATAGCATAACTTTCCTTTCTCTTTCTCTTGCGTTTCTTTTCACCAGTTCCACCAATCTTTCCTCCTTTTTTGCCGGCTCTTTTTTCACCTTTCTTGGCTACTTTAGGTGCCTGTTTTCCTCCTTTAGCTGCTGCGTCAGACATGGTTAAAAATTTTTGCTACTTAACTTGTAAATAAGCATTAAACTGCAAGTCAAAACTTTTTGTTTATAAGTAAAAAAATCGGATCGAATTCGATCCGAAAACGCCGATACGCAATTTAATTGGTTAAAAAAAAAATCTTTTGTTTAATACTTAATTATGATTGGTTAAAAAAACATGATTTCGATCCTATTTTTATGATGAAAAAACGAGTAAAGTTTATTTCGTTAACACTTACGTTAAATATTCGTACGTTTTTGTATTAACTTACAAATCAAATCGCAGTTATGTCTGGACGTGGAAAAGGTGGAAAAGCTAAGGCTAAAGCCAAGACAAGATCCTCAAGAGCTGGACTTCAATTTCCAGTCGGTAGAGTGCATAGATTCCTTCGTAGAGGGCACTATGCTAACCGAATTGGATCTGGAGCACCAGTTTACTTAGCAGCCGTCTTGGAATATTTATCTGCTGAGATATTGGAGTTGGCTGGTAACGCAGCAAGAGACAACAAAAAAGCTAGGATTATTCCAAGACATTTACAATTGGCTGTTCGTAATGATGAAGAATTAAACAAACTTTTGAGCGGTGTAACCATTGCAGCTGGTGGTGTTTTGCCAAACATTCAAGCTGTCTTACTCCCAAAGAAGAACGACAAAGGACAGAAGAAGTAAACCGCTACACTCAGAAAACAACGGCTATTTTTATAGCCACACATCTTTAAAAAAACATTGTTTTTTTCACAAAACTATAACCTTAAAGTCTAATAGATAATCCATGCATACGCCTTGTCCTAAGTAACTCAAAGAAATTAAATAAAAAAATTTGATCACAACGTCAAAATAAATTGCACGTATTTGCACCTACTAATGTCTACGGCCATACCACGATGAACACACCCGTTCTCGTCTGATCACGGAAGTTAAGCATCGTCGGGCCGGGATAGTACTTGGATGGGGGACCGCCTGGGAACTCCCGGTGTCGTAGGCTTTTCATTTTCATTTGCTGTGATATATTTCTTGTTATAACAATTAAGGAACGTGGCGGTTGTTGAAAGTGTTTCCTATGACATTTTCCTACGACATTTTCAGGTGATAGTACGAGAAAAAAGAGCTTTCAAATGCATACAAACTCGATCTATTGCCGATCATCCAATAACCCTGACGGAATGGCAAATAAAATAAAATTCCGCCGCCTTCCGAGGACTTATATCGCAATCACGTTTCGTAACAGCCAAGCGAGGTTTTACCTTAGCGTTTAAGTCACCACCGACATTTGGCCGCGCAACTTTTCTAAGCTCATTCATTTTGACTTAAGGAGGGGGCGAGCGCGGACGCAGGCCCCCACTACCAGAAATTGTACGGTCGAGTTACTGACGTTTGCAGTAATCGCAGAGGTCAGCCCAAGCGTAGTGCAATGCAAGAGCCTCACTCTGGAAGAAAACCCTCATTGATCAGTCTTTACTTCCCCGTCAGGTAAGTATGAGTTGGAACTGCACCGTAGCATGAGGGTACCCTTCAAAGTTTGTTAATGCTTGTGGCTTGAGTGTGTTATAAACTGCCGTGTCGCGGGGCATAGGCTGTATTCTCCCCCAGTGTACGCGTTTTGTTCCCGCCGTAGACTATGCAGAGTGCCGTCGGAAAGAGGACTGCTATTATTCTTTTATTGCTTATGTGGGCCGCCATCGGTAATAGTGCAACACCAAGGCAACCCGTGGTCACGGCGTGAATGAATCCACCTCCATGACCCAAGGCCAAAAATCAGATTAATATACTGACCATTCAGAGAATGGCCTACCAGATATTAAACTGATAAGAACAGATACTACACTTGATCTTAGCCATTAGGCCGAGAAGCGATAAAGAACAAGCGTTGCCATGATAGGCATCGTCCACACACCGTAACTGCTTGTGGAGCATGTCACGTTACTGTAAAGCTTACAACTGTCACCGCGTACGGATGGACGGCGACATAGTAAAAATCACGGCTGTTGATTTAGCCGTAGGATGGAGAGCGACTGTAGCGAGTGGATGGTAACTTACATGAATGCTAACAAAGGCGACGATACTAAGTGCGTGATATTACTTTCCAATATGTCTGCGTACATTCCGTTTATCAACGCATTACGCCAGAACGTGCGCGCGCGTTACACAGTAGACCATGCAGCCGAAATGCGACAGTGCGACCCTGCCAGGAGTCGAACCTGGAATCCCCTGATTCGTAGTCAGATGCCTTATCCATTGGGCCACAGGGCCATGCTTATGACTTCGCCCCATCGTCATTTTGGCTTGCGCATTCGTTTTACTTACGACAGAATTCTTCGTGTTTGTAGCCATGAAAGAAAGGGACTTCTGTGAGTGAATTTTTTTACTGTGGTCTAATAAAAAAGTCGAAACGCAGTGCCCAATATATGAATTGCTCCTAATAGCCGGAAACAGGCCGTGTCGATGATGTAGGCCGACATACGCAACGCAAACCAAAGAACGCTTTATGAAAATCCTAACACGAGCGCGGAAGAAGCCCAAATTAACAGACTAGATGTAATGCTGAAGACCTCAAACTCCAGCAGCTTCTCTTGCAGACTATTGCGTCGTACTACAAAAAAAAATTAACATGCTTTCGCATAGTCGCGGCACCCAAAACGGACATTATACGATGTACAGAAACACACATTTCTGTTTTCGCGCCAAATCAATTCCCGGGAGTGGTACTTTTACGTCCGCATACTTCGCACCGTCTTAAATTATATCTCATTTACACGGTAATGTTTAGTATACTTCTACTGTGATAACAAGCATCGTTTATCGTTGGATTGTTGTAAGAAAACATTAAAAATGAGTGAAGCAGCTTCTCCAAAGAAAATCGCACCCAAGAAGAAACCTGCTGCAAAGAAGACAGCTGATCACCCTAAATATGTGGACATGATCAAGGCTGCTATCGCTACCCTAAAGGAACGCGGTGGTTCATCTCGCCAAGCTATTACAAAATATATTCATGCAAATTACAAAGTTGCTGAAAACTCAGATCATCATCTGAAAATGGCTCTTAAACGAGGAGTAACATCAGGCGATTTGATTCAAACTAAAGGCACTGGTGCTTCTGGATCATTCAAGCTAGGTCAGGTAAAAAAAGAAAAACCTAAGAAAAAGGCCGCAGCAAAAAAGCCAACGGCAAAGAAGCCTACTGCAAAGAAAAGTACACCAAAAAAGAAGCCAGCAAAGAAGAGCACGCCAAAGAAAGCAGCAAAGAAGCCTGCCACAAAGAAAGCCTCGGCTAAGAAACCAGCAGCTAAGAAACCCACAAAGAAGCCTGTTGCTAAAAAACCTGCAGCAAAGAAGGTCAAAAAGACTCCCAAAAAGGCAGCAAAGAAGACCGCAAAAAAATAATTTGTGTGTATCTGGCTATTACATTAACAAACGGCTATTTTTATAGCCACACATTTACAAAAAAACATTATCTTGGTACAAAGTTAAACTTGTTTAAGTCACTTAAACAGTTAAAAAAGAGTAAATTTAAGATTAGATTCCCTAAGTTTAAGTATTTTCGTTTTTAAATTTCTTATTTTCTTGCTTTTACTTTTCTTGCCCTTCATATTTTTAACATTGTCAAACTTTATGTAGCATAAAATTTTTATGTAGCATAAAATTTAAACAGAAAGCAGGACAAAGTTTGATATAAAAAGCTAGCCGTAATATTTTTTATGGATGTGTGGCTATAAAAATAGCCGTTTTTTGTTTGGTAAGATGCTTAGGCACGTTCCCCACGAATTCTTCTTGCCAACTGGATGTCTTTAGGCATGATTGTAACTCGTTTTGCGTGAATGGCACACAAGTTAGTATCCTCGAACAAGCCAACAAGGTACGCTTCAGAAGCCTCTTGCAGAGCCATAACGGCTGTGCTCTGGAATCGCAGATCTGTTTTGAAGTCCTGAGCAATTTCTCGCACAAGACGCTGGAAAGGCAACTTGCGGATCAAGAGCTCGGTTGACTTCTGGTATCTTCTGATTTCTCTGAGAGCAACTGTACCAGGTCTGTAACGATGTGGTTTTTTCACTCCTCCAGTAGCTGGTGCGCTTTTCCTCGCAGCTTTAGTGGCGAGTTGTTTTCGTGGAGCCTTTCCTCCAGTAGATTTACGTGCAGTTTGCTTTGTACGAGCCATATTTTAAGAAGTCGATGTAGTACGGATACACAAGACGGTCTAAAATGCACTATCGCGCCAAAGTTTTATTTCTCATATTGATTGACAGCTAAGGTTCAAAACAAACCATTTGATTGGTGCTAAGAAAGTAATTTCTGATTGGCTGCATAATGACATTACGCTCATTACTTTAACATTTTTATAAAATCTGTGTTTTTTGGCTACGGGAAAACGGCTGTATCTTCTGATACACAAAAGCTTTTGACTTTTTTTTTTTTTAGTAAGTAGCAGAAGGTTTGGCGAATTCCAACGATGCCAAATTTATTGCCTTACTGAAACATTAAGACCACGAATTTTTAAAAAAACTACAGTTTTACTTAAAAAAATGTACAAAATGTTCGGAACATTTTGTAATGACGCAACTCTATTGGTTAATTAGGGTGTTTCCACGAGCAGTAGGTAATTTTATGGCCTCTTTTTAAAGCTGTCTGAATTCTGTTAACTCAAACGTTGTTTTTGTACTCGTTCTGTACGCAACTATATCAATATGTCTGGACGCGGAAAAGGAGGTAAAGGATTGGGAAAAGGAGGTGCTAAACGTCACCGAAAAATTCTTCGTGATAACATTCAGGGAATCACAAAACCTGCTATTCGGCGTCTTGCTCGACGAGGTGGTGTCAAACGTATCTCTGGCCTTATCTATGAGGAAACCAGAGGTGTACTGAAGGTTTTCTTAGAGAATGTTATTCGTGATGCTGTAACCTACACAGAGCACGCTAAACGCAAGACCGTTACCGCTATGGATGTTGTTTATGCCTTAAAACGTCAAGGAAGAACTCTTTACGGATTCGGAGGTTAAGCGTTGTCATTGCTCAACAAAAACGGCTATTTTTATAGCCACAAATCTTTTAAAACATTACTTTGTGCACGCTTCCAAATTACACAATGTGTAAAGTCTTGTCACAGTTACATTTATTGCTATACGATACTATGTCATATATGACACAAAAAAAATTTAGAAATACTTTGTAGGGTTAATTTGCCTGGGAGTGTTTCCGTGAAAAGCTGGGTTAAGTTAAATGTAAGCAATAACATGGATCAATGTACTTGTCTTTTCTGCAAGTACAGCTAATAATACGTATGAAAAGTGAAGCTAATCCACACACACATGGGGAAGTATTTTAAATGTAGGCTAGTGTTCTTAAGCACATTATTTAGAAGTTTTATTAACTTCGGTTAACTTGTAGTGACGCCAAGTAAATGTTTTTTTAAAGATGTGTGGTCTTAAAAAAGACCGTTTGTGTTTGGTAGACGTTGGTTTACTTGCTGCTTGTGTATTTTGTGACGGCTTTTGTTCCTTCACTGACTGCGTGTTTTGCAAGTTCTCCAGGCAAGAGAAGACGTACTGCGGTTTGAATTTCACGAGAAGAGATGGTCGACTTTTTGTTTTGAAGAGCCAAACGCGAAGCTTCGGAAGCAATGCGCTCAAAGATGTCGTTGACAAATGAGTTCATGATGCTCATAGCTTTGCTTGAAACTCCGACATCTGGGTGAACTTGTTTCAAAACATTGTAGATGTAAATAGCATAACTTTCCTTTCTCTTTCTCTTGCGTTTCTTTTCACCAGTTCCACCAATCTTTCCTCCTTTTTTGCCGGCTCTTTTTTCACCTTTCTTGGCTACTTTAGGTGCCTGTTTTCCTCCTTTAGCTGCTGCGTCAGACATGGTTAAAAATTTTTGCTACTTAACTTGTAAATAAGCATTAAACTGCAAGTCAAAACTTTTTGTTTATAAGTAAAAAAATCGGATCGAATTCGATCCGAAAACGCCGATACGCAATTTAATTGGTTAAAAAAAAAATCTTTTGTTTAATACTTAATTATGATTGGTTAAAAAAACATGATTTCGATCCTATTTTTATGATGAAAAAACGAGTAAAGTTTATTTCGTTAACACTTACGTTAAATATTCGTACGTTTTTGTATTAACTTACAAATCAAATCGCAGTTATGTCTGGACGTGGAAAAGGTGGAAAAGCTAAGGCTAAAGCCAAGACAAGATCCTCAAGAGCTGGACTTCAATTTCCAGTCGGTAGAGTGCATAGATTCCTTCGTAGAGGGCACTATGCTAACCGAATTGGATCTGGAGCACCAGTTTACTTAGCAGCCGTCTTGGAATATTTATCTGCTGAGATATTGGAGTTGGCTGGTAACGCAGCAAGAGACAACAAAAAAGCTAGGATTATTCCAAGACATTTACAATTGGCTGTTCGTAATGATGAAGAATTAAACAAACTTTTGAGCGGTGTAACCATTGCAGCTGGTGGTGTTTTGCCAAACATTCAAGCTGTCTTACTCCCAAAGAAGAACGACAAAGGACAGAAGAAGTAAACCGCTACACTCAGAAAACAACGGCTATTTTTATAGCCACACATCTTTAAAAAAACATTGTTTTTTTCACAAAACTATAACCTTAAAGTCTAATAGATAATCCATGCATACGCCTTGTCCTAAGTAACTCAAAGAAATTAAATAAAAAAATTTGATCACAACGTCAAAATAAATTGCACGTATTTGCACCTACTAATGTCTACGGCCATACCACGATGAACACACCCGTTCTCGTCTGATCACGGAAGTTAAGCATCGTCGGGCCGGGATAGTACTTGGATGGGGGACCGCCTGGGAACTCCCGGTGTCGTAGGCTTTTCATTTTCATTTGCTGTGATATATTTCTTGTTATAACAATTAAGGAACGTGGCGGTTGTTGAAAGTGTTTCCTATGACATTTTCCTACGACATTTTCAGGTGATAGTACGAGAAAAAAGAGCTTTCAAATGCATACAAACTCGATCTATTGCCGATCATCCAATAACCCTGACGGAATGGCAAATAAAATAAAATTCCGCCGCCTTCCGAGGACTTATATCGCAATCACGTTTCGTAACAGCCAAGCGAGGTTTTACCTTAGCGTTTAAGTCACCACCGACATTTGGCCGCGCAACTTTTCTAAGCTCATTCATTTTGACTTAAGGAGGGGGCGAGCGCGGACGCAGGCCCCCACTACCAGAAATTGTACGGTCGAGTTACTGACGTTTGCAGTAATCGCAGAGGTCAGCCCAAGCGTAGTGCAATGCAAGAGCCTCACTCTGGAAGAAAACCCTCATTGATCAGTCTTTACTTCCCCGTCAGGTAAGTATGAGTTGGAACTGCACCGTAGCATGAGGGTACCCTTCAAAGTTTGTTAATGCTTGTGGCTTGAGTGTGTTATAAACTGCCGTGTCGCGGGGCATAGGCTGTATTCTCCCCCAGTGTACGCGTTTTGTTCCCGCCGTAGACTATGCAGAGTGCCGTCGGAAAGAGGACTGCTATTATTCTTTTATTGCTTATGTGGGCCGCCATCGGTAATAGTGCAACACCAAGGCAACCCGTGGTCACGGCGTGAATGAATCCACCTCCATGACCCAAGGCCAAAAATCAGATTAATATACTGACCATTCAGAGAATGGCCTACCAGATATTAAACTGATAAGAACAGATACTACACTTGATCTTAGCCATTAGGCCGAGAAGCGATAAAGAACAAGCGTTGCCATGATAGGCATCGTCCACACACCGTAACTGCTTGTGGAGCATGTCACGTTACTGTAAAGCTTACAACTGTCACCGCGTACGGATGGACGGCGACATAGTAAAAATCACGGCTGTTGATTTAGCCGTAGGATGGAGAGCGACTGTAGCGAGTGGATGGTAACTTACATGAATGCTAACAAAGGCGACGATACTAAGTGCGTGATATTACTTTCCAATATGTCTGCGTACATTCCGTTTATCAACGCATTACGCCAGAACGTGCGCGCGCGTTACACAGTAGACCATGCAGCCGAAATGCGACAGTGCGACCCTGCCAGGAGTCGAACCTGGAATCCCCTGATTCGTAGTCAGATGCCTTATCCATTGGGCCACAGGGCCATGCTTATGACTTCGCCCCATCGTCATTTTGGCTTGCGCATTCGTTTTACTTACGACAGAATTCTTCGTGTTTGTAGCCATGAAAGAAAGGGACTTCTGTGAGTGAATTTTTTTACTGTGGTCTAATAAAAAAGTCGAAACGCAGTGCCCAATATATGAATTGCTCCTAATAGCCGGAAACAGGCCGTGTCGATGATGTAGGCCGACATACGCAACGCAAACCAAAGAACGCTTTATGAAAATCCTAACACGAGCGCGGAAGAAGCCCAAATTAACAGACTAGATGTAATGCTGAAGACCTCAAACTCCAGCAGCTTCTCTTGCAGACTATTGCGTCGTACTACAAATAAAAATTAACATGCTTTCGCATAGTCGCGGCACCCAAAACGGACATTATACGATGTACAGAAACACACATTTCTGTTTTCGCGCCAAATCAATTCCCGGGAGTGGTACTTTTACGTCCGCATACTTCGCACCGTCTTAAATTATATCTCATTTACACGGTAATGTTTAGTATACTTCTACTGTGATAACAAGCATCGTTTATCGTTGGATTGTTGTAAGAAAACATTAAAAATGAGTGAAGCAGCTTCTCCAAAGAAAATCGCACCCAAGAAGAAACCTGCTGCAAAGAAGACAGCTGATCACCCTAAATATGTGGACATGATCAAGGCTGCTATCGCTACCCTAAAGGAACGCGGTGGTTCATCTCGCCAAGCTATTACAAAATATATTCATGCAAATTACAAAGTTGCTGAAAACTCAGATCATCATCTGAAAATGGCTCTTAAACGAGGAGTAACATCAGGCGATTTGATTCAAACTAAAGGCACTGGTGCTTCTGGATCATTCAAGCTAGGTCAGGTAAAAAAAGAAAAACCTAAGAAAAAGGCCGCAGCAAAAAAGCCAACGGCAAAGAAGCCTACTGCAAAGAAAAGTACACCAAAAAAGAAGCCAGCAAAGAAGAGCACGCCAAAGAAAGCAGCAAAGAAGCCTGCCACAAAGAAAGCCTCGGCTAAGAAACCAGCAGCTAAGAAACCCACAAAGAAGCCTGTTGCTAAAAAACCTGCAGCAAAGAAGGTCAAAAAGACTCCCAAAAAGGCAGCAAAGAAGACCGCAAAAAAATAATTTGTGTGTATCTGGCTATTACATTAACAAACGGCTATTTTTATAGCCACACATTTACAAAAAAACATTATCTTGGTACAAAGTTAAACTTGTTTAAGTCACTTAAACAGTTAAAAAAGAGTAAATTTAAGATTAGATTCCCTAAGTTTAAGTATTTTCGTTTTTAAATTTCTTATTTTCTTGCTTTTACTTTTCTTGCCCTTCATATTTTTAACATTGTCAAACTTTATGTAGCATAAAATTTTTATGTAGCATAAAATTTAAACAGAAAGCAGGACAAAGTTTGATATAAAAAGCTAGCCGTAATATTTTTTATGGATGTGTGGCTATAAAAATAGCCGTTTTTTGTTTGGTAAGATGCTTAGGCACGTTCCCCACGAATTCTTCTTGCCAACTGGATGTCTTTAGGCATGATTGTAACTCGTTTTGCGTGAATGGCACACAAGTTAGTATCCTCGAACAAGCCAACAAGGTACGCTTCAGAAGCCTCTTGCAGAGCCATAACGGCTGTGCTCTGGAATCGCAGATCTGTTTTGAAGTCCTGAGCAATTTCTCGCACAAGACGCTGGAAAGGCAACTTGCGGATCAAGAGCTCGGTTGACTTCTGGTATCTTCTGATTTCTCTGAGAGCAACTGTACCAGGTCTGTAACGATGTGGTTTTTTCACTCCTCCAGTAGCTGGTGCGCTTTTCCTCGCAGCTTTAGTGGCGAGTTGTTTTCGTGGAGCCTTTCCTCCAGTAGATTTACGTGCAGTTTGCTTTGTACGAGCCATATTTTAAGAAGTCGATGTAGTACGGATACACAAGACGGTCTAAAATGCACTATCGCGCCAAAGTTTTATTTCTCATATTGATTGACAGCTAAGGTTCAAAACAAACCATTTGATTGGTGCTAAGAAAGTAATTTCTGATTGGCTGCATAATGACATTACGCTCATTACTTTAACATTTTTATAAAATCTGTGTTTTTTGGCTACGGGAAAACGGCTGTATCTTCTGATACACAAAAGCTTTTGACTTTTTTTTTTTTTAGTAAGTAGCAGAAGGTTTGGCGAATTCCAACGATGCCAAATTTATTGCCTTACTGAAACATTAAGACCACGAATTTTTAAAAAAACTACAGTTTTACTTAAAAAAATGTACAAAATGTTCGGAACATTTTGTAATGACGCAACTCTATTGGTTAATTAGGGTGTTTCCACGAGCAGTAGGTAATTTTATGGCCTCTTTTTAAAGCTGTCTGAATTCTGTTAACTCAAACGTTGTTTTTGTACTCGTTCTGTACGCAACTATATCAATATGTCTGGACGCGGAAAAGGAGGTAAAGGATTGGGAAAAGGAGGTGCTAAACGTCACCGAAAAATTCTTCGTGATAACATTCAGGGAATCACAAAACCTGCTATTCGGCGTCTTGCTCGACGAGGTGGTGTCAAACGTATCTCTGGCCTTATCTATGAGGAAACCAGAGGTGTACTGAAGGTTTTCTTAGAGAATGTTATTCGTGATGCTGTAACCTACACAGAGCACGCTAAACGCAAGACCGTTACCGCTATGGATGTTGTTTATGCCTTAAAACGTCAAGGAAGAACTCTTTACGGATTCGGAGGTTAAGCGTTGTCATTGCTCAACAAAAACGGCTATTTTTATAGCCACAAATCTTTTAAAACATTACTTTGTGCACGCTTCCAAATTACACAATGTGTAAAGTCTTGTCACAGTTACATTTATTGCTATACGATACTATGTCATATATGACACAAAAAAAATTTAGAAATACTTTGTAGGGTTAATTTGCCTGGGAGTGTTTCCGTGAAAAGCTGGGTTAAGTTAAATGTAAGCAATAACATGGATCAATGTACTTGTCTTTTCTGCAAGTACAGCTAATAATACGTATGAAAAGTGAAGCTAATCCACACACACATGGGGAAGTATTTTAAATGTAGGCTAGTGTTCTTAAGCACATTATTTAGAAGTTTTATTAACTTCGGTTAACTTGTAGTGACGCCAAGTAAATGTTTTTTTAAAGATGTGTGGTCTTAAAAAAGACCGTTTGTGTTTGGTAGACGTTGGTTTACTTGCTGCTTGTGTATTTTGTGACGGCTTTTGTTCCTTCACTGACTGCGTGTTTTGCAAGTTCTCCAGGCAAGAGAAGACGTACTGCGGTTTGAATTTCACGAGAAGAGATGGTCGACTTTTTGTTTTGAAGAGCCAAACGCGAAGCTTCGGAAGCAATGCGCTCAAAGATGTCGTTGACAAATGAGTTCATGATGCTCATAGCTTTGCTTGAAACTCCGACATCTGGGTGAACTTGTTTCAAAACATTGTAGATGTAAATAGCATAACTTTCCTTTCTCTTTCTCTTGCGTTTCTTTTCACCAGTTCCACCAATCTTTCCTCCTTTTTTGCCGGCTCTTTTTTCACCTTTCTTGGCTACTTTAGGTGCCTGTTTTCCTCCTTTAGCTGCTGCGTCAGACATGGTTAAAAATTTTTGCTACTTAACTTGTAAATAAGCATTAAACTGCAAGTCAAAACTTTTTGTTTATAAGTAAAAAAATCGGATCGAATTCGATCCGAAAACGCCGATACGCAATTTAATTGGTTAAAAAAAAAATCTTTTGTTTAATACTTAATTATGATTGGTTAAAAAAACATGATTTCGATCCTATTTTTATGATGAAAAAACGAGTAAAGTTTATTTCGTTAACACTTACGTTAAATATTCGTACGTTTTTGTATTAACTTACAAATCAAATCGCAGTTATGTCTGGACGTGGAAAAGGTGGAAAAGCTAAGGCTAAAGCCAAGACAAGATCCTCAAGAGCTGGACTTCAATTTCCAGTCGGTAGAGTGCATAGATTCCTTCGTAGAGGGCACTATGCTAACCGAATTGGATCTGGAGCACCAGTTTACTTAGCAGCCGTCTTGGAATATTTATCTGCTGAGATATTGGAGTTGGCTGGTAACGCAGCAAGAGACAACAAAAAAGCTAGGATTATTCCAAGACATTTACAATTGGCTGTTCGTAATGATGAAGAATTAAACAAACTTTTGAGCGGTGTAACCATTGCAGCTGGTGGTGTTTTGCCAAACATTCAAGCTGTCTTACTCCCAAAGAAGAACGACAAAGGACAGAAGAAGTAAACCGCTACACTCAGAAAACAACGGCTATTTTTATAGCCACACATCTTTAAAAAAACATTGTTTTTTTCACAAAACTATAACCTTAAAGTCTAATAGATAATCCATGCATACGCCTTGTCCTAAGTAACTCAAAGAAATTAAATAAAAAAATTTGATCACAACGTCAAAATAAATTGCACGTATTTGCACCTACTAATGTCTACGGCCATACCACGATGAACACACCCGTTCTCGTCTGATCACGGAAGTTAAGCATCGTCGGGCCGGGATAGTACTTGGATGGGGGACCGCCTGGGAACTCCCGGTGTCGTAGGCTTTTCATTTTCATTTGCTGTGATATATTTCTTGTTATAACAATTAAGGAACGTGGCGGTTGTTGAAAGTGTTTCCTATGACATTTTCCTACGACATTTTCAGGTGATAGTACGAGAAAAAAGAGCTTTCAAATGCATACAAACTCGATCTATTGCCGATCATCCAATAACCCTGACGGAATGGCAAATAAAATAAAATTCCGCCGCCTTCCGAGGACTTATATCGCAATCACGTTTCGTAACAGCCAAGCGAGGTTTTACCTTAGCGTTTAAGTCACCACCGACATTTGGCCGCGCAACTTTTCTAAGCTCATTCATTTTGACTTAAGGAGGGGGCGAGCGCGGACGCAGGCCCCCACTACCAGAAATTGTACGGTCGAGTTACTGACGTTTGCAGTAATCGCAGAGGTCAGCCCAAGCGTAGTGCAATGCAAGAGCCTCACTCTGGAAGAAAACCCTCATTGATCAGTCTTTACTTCCCCGTCAGGTAAGTATGAGTTGGAACTGCACCGTAGCATGAGGGTACCCTTCAAAGTTTGTTAATGCTTGTGGCTTGAGTGTGTTATAAACTGCCGTGTCGCGGGGCATAGGCTGTATTCTCCCCCAGTGTACGCGTTTTGTTCCCGCCGTAGACTATGCAGAGTGCCGTCGGAAAGAGGACTGCTATTATTCTTTTATTGCTTATGTGGGCCGCCATCGGTAATAGTGCAACACCAAGGCAACCCGTGGTCACGGCGTGAATGAATCCACCTCCATGACCCAAGGCCAAAAATCAGATTAATATACTGACCATTCAGAGAATGGCCTACCAGATATTAAACTGATAAGAACAGATACTACACTTGATCTTAGCCATTAGGCCGAGAAGCGATAAAGAACAAGCGTTGCCATGATAGGCATCGTCCACACACCGTAACTGCTTGTGGAGCATGTCACGTTACTGTAAAGCTTACAACTGTCACCGCGTACGGATGGACGGCGACATAGTAAAAATCACGGCTGTTGATTTAGCCGTAGGATGGAGAGCGACTGTAGCGAGTGGATGGTAACTTACATGAATGCTAACAAAGGCGACGATACTAAGTGCGTGATATTACTTTCCAATATGTCTGCGTACATTCCGTTTATCAACGCATTACGCCAGAACGTGCGCGCGCGTTACACAGTAGACCATGCAGCCGAAATGCGACAGTGCGACCCTGCCAGGAGTCGAACCTGGAATCCCCTGATTCGTAGTCAGATGCCTTATCCATTGGGCCACAGGGCCATGCTTATGACTTCGCCCCATCGTCATTTTGGCTTGCGCATTCGTTTTACTTACGACAGAATTCTTCGTGTTTGTAGCCATGAAAGAAAGGGACTTCTGTGAGTGAATTTTTTTACTGTGGTCTAATAAAAAAGTCGAAACGCAGTGCCCAATATATGAATTGCTCCTAATAGCCGGAAACAGGCCGTGTCGATGATGTAGGCCGACATACGCAACGCAAACCAAAGAACGCTTTATGAAAATCCTAACACGAGCGCGGAAGAAGCCCAAATTAACAGACTAGATGTAATGCTGAAGACCTCAAACTCAGCAGCTTCTCTTGCAGACTATTGCGTCGTACTACAAATAAAAATTAACATGCTTTCGCATAGTCGCGGCACCCAAAACGGACATTATACGATGTACAGAAACACACATTTCTGTTTTCGCGCCAAATCAATTCCCGGGAGTGGTACTTTTACGTCCGCATACTTCGCACCGTCTTAAATTATATCTCATTTACACGGTAATGTTTAGTATACTTCTACTGTGATAACAAGCATCGTTTATCGTTGGATTGTTGTAAGAAAACATTAAAAATGAGTGAAGCAGCTTCTCCAAAGAAAATCGCACCCAAGAAGAAACCTGCTGCAAAGAAGACAGCTGATCACCCTAAATATGTGGACATGATCAAGGCTGCTATCGCTACCCTAAAGGAACGCGGTGGTTCATCTCGCCAAGCTATTACAAAATATATTCATGCAAATTACAAAGTTGCTGAAAACTCAGATCATCATCTGAAAATGGCTCTTAAACGAGGAGTAACATCAGGCGATTTGATTCAAACTAAAGGCACTGGTGCTTCTGGATCATTCAAGCTAGGTCAGGTAAAAAAAGAAAAACCTAAGAAAAAGGCCGCAGCAAAAAAGCCAACGGCAAAGAAGCCTACTGCAAAGAAAAGTACACCAAAAAAGAAGCCAGCAAAGAAGAGCACGCCAAAGAAAGCAGCAAAGAAGCCTGCCACAAAGAAAGCCTCGGCTAAGAAACCAGCAGCTAAGAAACCCACAAAGAAGCCTGTTGCTAAAAAACCTGCAGCAAAGAAGGTCAAAAAGACTCCCAAAAAGGCAGCAAAGAAGACCGCAAAAAATAATTTGTGTGTATCTGGCTATTACATTAACAAACGGCTATTTTATAGCCACACATTTACAAAAAAACATTATCTTGGTACAAAGTTAAACTTGTTTAAGTCACTTAAACAGTTAAAAAAGAGTAAATTTAAGATTAGATTCCCTAAGTTTAAGTATTTTCGTTTTTAAATTTCTTATTTTCTTGCTTTTACTTTTCTTGCCCTTCATATTTTTAACATTGTCAAACTTTATGTAGCATAAAATTTTTATGTAGCATAAAATTTAAACAGAAAGCAGGACAAAGTTTGATATAAAAAGCTAGCCGTAATATTTTTTATGGATGTGTGGCTATAAAAATAGCCGTTTTTTTGTTTGGTAAGATGCTTAGGCACGTTCCCCACGAATTCTTCTTGCCAACTGGATGTCTTTAGGCATGATTGTAACTCGTTTTGCGTGAATGGCACACAAGTTAGTATCCTCGAACAAGCCAACAAGGTACGCTTCAGAAGCCTCTTGCAGAGCCATAACGGCTGTGCTCTGGAATCGCAGATCTGTTTTGAAGTCCTGAGCAATTTCTCGCACAAGACGCTGGAAAGGCAACTTGCGGATCAAGAGCTCGGTTGACTTCTGGTATCTTCTGATTTCTCTGAGAGCAACTGTACCAGGTCTGTAACGATGTGGTTTTTTCACTCCTCCAGTAGCTGGTGCGCTTTTCCTCGCAGCTTTAGTGGCGAGTTGTTTTCGTGGAGCCTTTCCTCCAGTAGATTTACGTGCAGTTTGCTTTGTACGAGCCATATTTTAAGAAGTCGATGTAGTACGGATACACAAGACGGTCTAAAATGCACTATCGCGCCAAAGTTTTATTTCTCATATTGATTGACAGCTAAGGTTCAAAACAAACCATTTGATTGGTGCTAAGAAAGTAATTTCTGATTGGCTGCATAATGACATTACGCTCATTACTTTAACATTTTTATAAAATCTGTGTTTTTTGGCTACGGGAAAACGGCTGTATCTTCTGATACACAAAAGCTTTTGACTTTTTTTTTTTTTTAGTAAGTAGCAGAAGGTTTGGCGAATTCCAACGATGCCAAATTTATTGCCTTACTGAAACATTAAGACCACGAATTTTTAAAAAACTACAGTTTTACTTAAAAAAATGTACAAAATGTTCGGAACATTTTGTAATGACGCAACTCTATTGGTTAATTAGGGTGTTTCCACGAGCAGTAGGTAATTTTATGGCCTCTTTTTAAAGCTGTCTGAATTCTGTTAACTCAAACGTTGTTTTTGTACTCGTTCTGTACGCAACTATATCAATATGTCTGGACGCGGAAAAGGAGGTAAAGGATTGGGAAAAGGAGGTGCTAAACGTCACCGAAAAATTCTTCGTGATAACATTCAGGGAATCACAAAACCTGCTATTCGGCGTCTTGCTCGACGAGGTGGTGTCAAACGTATCTCTGGCCTTATCTATGAGGAAACCAGAGGTGTACTGAAGGTTTTCTTAGAGAATGTTATTCGTGATGCTGTAACCTACACAGAGCACGCTAAACGCAAGACCGTTACCGCTATGGATGTTGTTTATGCCTTAAAACGTCAAGGAAGAACTCTTTACGGATTCGGAGGTTAAGCGTTGTCATTGCTCAACAAAAACGGCTATTTTTATAGCCACAAATCTTTTAAAACATTACTTTGTGCACGCTTCCAAATTACACAATGTGTAAAGTCTTGTCACAGTTACATTTATTGCTATACGATACTATGTCATATATGACACAAAAAAAATTTAGAAATACTTTGTAGGGTTAATTTGCCTGGGAGTGTTTCCGTGAAAAGCTGGGTTAAGTTAAATGTAAGCAATAACATGGATCAATGTACTTGTCTTTTCTGCAAGTACAGCTAATAATACGTATGAAAAGTGAAGCTAATCCACACACACATGGGGAAGTATTTTAAATGTAGGCTAGTGTTCTTAAGCACATTATTTAGAAGTTTTATTAACTTCGGTTAACTTGTAGTGACGCCAAGTAAATGTTTTTTTAAAGATGTGTGGTCTTAAAAAAGACCGTTTGTGTTTGGTAGACGTTGGTTTACTTGCTGCTTGTGTATTTTGTGACGGCTTTTGTTCCTTCACTGACTGCGTGTTTTGCAAGTTCTCCAGGCAAGAGAAGACGTACTGCGGTTTGAATTTCACGAGAAGAGATGGTCGACTTTTTGTTTTGAAGAGCCAAACGCGAAGCTTCGGAAGCAATGCGCTCAAAGATGTCGTTGACAAATGAGTTCATGATGCTCATAGCTTTGCTTGAAACTCCGACATCTGGGTGAACTTGTTTCAAAACATTGTAGATGTAAATAGCATAACTTTCCTTTCTCTTTCTCTTGCGTTTCTTTTCACCAGTTCCACCAATCTTTCCTCCTTTTTTGCCGGCTCTTTTTTCACCTTTCTTGGCTACTTTAGGTGCCTGTTTTCCTCCTTTAGCTGCTGCGTCAGACATGGTTAAAAATTTTTGCTACTTAACTTGTAAATAAGCATTAAACTGCAAGTCAAAACTTTTTGTTTATAAGTAAAAAAATCGGATCGAATTCGATCCGAAAACGCCGATACGCAATTTAATTGGTTAAAAAAAAAATCTTTTGTTTAATACTTAATTATGATTGGTTAAAAAAACATGATTTCGATCCTATTTTTATGATGAAAAAACGAGTAAAGTTTATTTCGTTAACACTTACGTTAAATATTCGTACGTTTTTGTATTAACTTACAAATCAAATCGCAGTTATGTCTGGACGTGGAAAAGGTGGAAAAGCTAAGGCTAAAGCCAAGACAAGATCCTCAAGAGCTGGACTTCAATTTCCAGTCGGTAGAGTGCATAGATTCCTTCGTAGAGGGCACTATGCTAACCGAATTGGATCTGGAGCACCAGTTTACTTAGCAGCCGTCTTG
>NC_079883.1:8606065-8658955 GCF_029227915.1 Hydractinia symbiolongicarpus | reverse complement strand
GATTTGATTCAAACTAAAGGCACTGGTGCTTCTGGATCATTCAAGCTAGGTCAGGTAAAAAAAGAAAAACCTAAGAAAAAGGCCGCAGCAAAAAAGCCAACGGCAAAGAAGCCTACTGCAAAGAAAAGTACACCAAAAAAGAAGCCAGCAAAGAAGAGCACGCCAAAGAAAGCAGCAAAGAAGCCTGCCACAAAGAAAGCCTCGGCTAAGAAACCAGCAGCTAAGAAACCCACAAAGAAGCCTGTTGCTAAAAAACCTGCAGCAAAGAAGGTCAAAAAGACTCCCAAAAAGGCAGCAAAGAAGACCGCAAAAAAATAATTTGTGTGTATCTGGCTATTACATTAACAAACGGCTATTTTTATAGCCACACATTTACAAAAAAAACATTATCTTGGTACAAAGTTAAACTTGTTTAAGTCACTTAAACAGTTAAAAAAGAGTAATTTTAAGATTAGATTCCCTAAGTTTAAGTATTTTCGTTTTTAAATTTCTTATTTTCTTGCTTTTACTTTTCTTGCCCTTCATATTTTTAACATTGTCAAACTTTATGTAGCATAAAATTTTTATGTAGCATAAAATTTAAACAGAAAGCAGAACAAAGTTTGATATAAAAAGCTAGCCGTAATATTTTTTATGGATGTGTGGCTATAAAAATAGCCGTTTTTTGTTTGGTAAGATGCTTAGGCACGTTCCCACGAATTCTTCTTGCCAACTGGATGTCTTTAGGCATGATTGTAACTCGTTTTGCGTGAATGGCACACAAGTTAGTATCCTCGAACAAGCCAACAAGGTACGCTTCAGAAGCCTCTTGCAGAGCCATAACGGCTGTGCTCTGGAATCGCAGATCTGTTTTGAAGTCCTGAGCAATTTCTCGCACAAGACGCTGGAAAGGCAACTTGCGGATCAAGAGCTCGGTTGACTTCTGGTATCTTCTGATTTCTCTGAGAGCAACTGTACCAGGTCTGTAACGATGTGGTTTTTTCACTCCTCCAGTAGCTGGTGCGCTTTTCCTCGCAGCTTTAGTGGCGAGTTGTTTTCGTGGAGCCTTTCCTCCAGTAGATTTACGTGCAGTTTGCTTTGTACGAGCCATATTTTAAGAAGTCGATGTAGTACGGATACACAAGACGGTCTAAAATGCACTATCGCGCCAAAGTTTTATTTCTCATATTGATTGACAGCTAAGGTTCAAACAAACCATTTGATTGGTGCTAAGAAAGTAATTTCTGATTGGCTGCATAATGACATTACGCTCATTACTTTAACATTTTTATAAAATCTGTGTTTTTTGGCTACGGGAAAACGGCTGTATCTTCTGATACACAAAAGCTTTTGACTTTTTTTTTTTTTAGTAAGTAGCAGAAGGTTGGCGAATTCCAACGATGCCAAATTTATTGCCTTACTGAAACATTAAGACCACGAATTTAAAAAAAACTACAGTTTTACTAAAAAAATGTACAAAATGTTCGGAACATTTTGTAATGACGCAACTCTATTGGTTAATTAGGGTGTTTCCACGAGCAGTAGGTAATTTTATGGCCTCTTTTTAAAGCTGTCTGAATTCTGTTAACTCAAACGTTGTTTTTGTACTCGTTCTGTACGCAACTATATCAATATGTCTGGACGCGGAAAGGAGGTAAAGGATTGGGAAAAGGAGGTGCTAAACGTCACCGAAAAATTCTTCGTGATAACATTCAGGGAATCACAAAACCTGCTATTCGACGTCTTGCTCGACGAGGTGGTGTCAAACGTATCTCTGGCCTTATCTATGAGGAAACCAGAGGTGTACTGAAGGTTTTCTTAGAGAATGTTATTCGTGATGCTGTAACCTACACAGAGCACGCTAAACGCAAGACCGTTACCGCTATGGATGTTGTTTATGCCTTAAAACGTCAAGGAAGAACTCTTTACGGATTCGGAGGTTAAGCGTTGTCATTGCTCAACAAAAACGGCTATTTTTATAGCCACAAATCTTTAAAACATTACTTTGTGCACGCTTCCAAATTACACAATGTGTAAAGTCTTGTCACAGTTACATTTATTGCTATACGATACTATGTCATATATGACACAAAAAAATTTAGAAATACTTTGTAGGGTTAATTTGCCTGGGAGTGTTTCCGTGAAAAGCTGGGTTAAGTTAAATGTAAGCAATAACATGGATCAATGTACTTGTCTTTTCTGCAAGTACAGCTAATAATACGTATGAAAAGTGAAGCTAATCCACACACACACATGGGGAAGTATTTTAATGTAGGGCTAGTGTTCTTAAGCACATTATTTAGAAGTTTTATTAACTTCGGTTAACTTGTAGTGACGCCAAGTAAATGTTTTTTTAAAGATGTGTGGTCTTAAAAAAGACCGTTTGTGTTTGGTAGACGTTGTTTACTTGCTGCTTGTGTATTTTGTGACGGCTTTGTTCCTTCACTGACTGCGTGTTTTGCAAGTTCTCCAGGCAAGAGAAGACGTACTGCGGTTTGAATTTCACGAGAAGAGATGGTCGACTTTTTGTTTTGAAGAGCCAAACGCGAAGCTTCGGAAGCAATGCGCTCAAAGATGTCGTTGACAAATGAGTTCATGATGCTCATAGCTTTGCTTGAAACTCCGACATCTGGGTGAACTTGTTTCAAAACATTGTAGATGTAAATAGCATAACTTTCCTTTCTCTTTCTCTTGCGTTTCTTTTCACCAGTTCCACCAATCTTTCCTCCTTTTTTGCCGGCTCTTTTTTCACCTTTCTTGGCTACTTTAGGTGCCTGTTTTCCCTCCTTTAGCTGCTGCGTCAGACATGGTTAAAAATTTTTGCTACTTAACTTGTAAATAAGCATTAAACTGCAAGTCAAAACTTTTTGTTTATAAGTAAAAAAATCGGATCGAATTCGATCCGAAAACGCCGATACGCAATTTAATTGGTTAAAAAAAAAATCTTTTGTTTAATACTTAATTATGATTGGTTAAAAAAACATGATTTCGATCCTATTTTTATGATGAAAAAACGAGTAAAGTTTATTTCGTTAACACTTACGTTAAATATTCGTACGTTTTTGTATTAACTTACAAATCAAATCGCAGTTATGTCTGGACGTGGAAAAGGTGGAAAAGCTAAGGCTAAAGCCAAGACAAGATCCTCAAGAGCTGGACTTCAATTTCCAGTCGGTAGAGTGCATAGATTCCTTCGTAGAGGGCACTATGCTAACCGAATTGGATCTGGAGCACCAGTTTACTTAGCAGCCGTCTTGGAATATTTATCTGCTGAGATATTGGAGTTGGCTGGTAACGCAGCAAGAGACAACAAAAAAGCTAGGATTATTCCAAGACATTTACAATTGGCTGTTCGTAATGATGAAGAATTAAACAAACTTTTGAGCGGTGTAACCATTGCAGCTGGTGGTGTTTTGCCAAACATTCAAGCTGTCTTACTCCCAAAGAAGAACGACAAAGGACAGAAGAAGTAAACCGCTACACTCAGAAAACAACGGCTATTTTTATAGCCACACATCTTTAAAAAAACATTGTTTTTTTCACAAAACTATAACCTTAAAGTCTAATAGATAATCCATGCATACGCCTTGTCCTAAGTAACTCAAAGAAATTAAATAAAAAAATTTGATCACAACGTCAAAATAAATTGCACGTATTTGCCCTACTAATGTCTACGGCCATACCACGATGAACACACCCGTTCTCGTCTGATCACGGAAGTTAAGCATCGTCGGGCCGGGATAGTACTTGGATGGGGACCGCCTGGGAACTCCCGGTGTCGTAGGCTTTTCATTTTCATTTGTTGCCTTTTCATTTCAATGGTGCTGTGATATATTTCTTGTTATAACAATTAAGGAACGTGGCGGTTGTTGAAAGTGTTTCCTATGACATTTTCCTACGACATTTTCAGGTGATAGTACGAGAAAAAAGAGCTTTCAAATGCATACAAACTCGATCTATTGCCGATCATCCAATAACCCTGACGGAATGGCAAATAAAATAAAATTCCGCCGCCTTCCGAGGACTTATATCGCAATCACGTTTCGTAACAGCCAAGCGAGGTTTTACCTTAGCGTTTAAGTCACCACCGACATTTGGCCGCGCAACTTTTCTAAGCTCATTCATTTTGAATTAAGGAGGGGGCGAGCGCGGACGCAGGCCCCCACTACCAGAAATTGTACGGTCGAGTTACTGACGTTTGCAGTAATCGCAGAGGTCAGCCCAAGCGTAGTGCAATGCAAGAGCCTCACTCTGGAAGAAAACCCTCATTGATCAGTCTTTACTTCCCCGTCAGGTAAGTATGAGTTGGAACTGCACCGTAGCATGAGGGTACCCTTCAAAGTTTGTTAATGCTTGTGGCTTGAGTGTGTTATAAACTGCCGTGTCGCGGGGCATAGGCTGTATTCTCCCCCAGTGTACGCGTTTTGTTCCCGCCGTAGACTATGCAGAGTGCCGTCGGAAAGAGGACTGCTATTATTCTTTTATTGCTTATGTGGGCCGCCATCGGTAATAGTGCAACACCAAGGCAACCCGTGGTCACGGCGTGAATGAATCCACCTCCATGACCCAAGGCCAAAAATCAGATTAATATACTGACCATTCAGAGAATGGCCTACCAGATATTAAACTGATAAGAACAGATACTACACTTGATCTTAGCCATTAGGCCGAGAAGCGATAAAGAACAAGCGTTGCCATGATAGGCATCGTCCACACACCGTAACTGCTTGTGGAGCATGTCACGTTACTGTAAAGCTTACAACTGTCACCGCGTACGGATGGACGGCGACATAGTAAAAATCACGGCTGTTGATTTAGCCGTAGGATGGAGAGCGACTGTAGCGAGTGGATGGTAACTTACATGAATGCTAACAAAGGCGACGATACTAAGTGCGTGATATTACTTTCCAATATGACTGCGTACATTCCGTTTATCAACGCATTACGCCAGAACGTGCGCGCGCGTTACACAGTAGACCATGCAGCCGAAATGCGACAGTGCGACCCTGCCAGGAGTCGAACCTGGAATCCCCTGATTCGTAGTCAGATGCCTTATCCATTGGGCCACAGGGCGATGCTTATGACTTCGCCCCATCGTTATTTTGGCTTGCGCATTCGTTTTACTTACGACAGAATTCTTCGTGTTTGTAGCCATGAAAGAAAGGGACTTCTGTGAGTGAATTTTTTTACTGTGGTCTAATAAAAAAGTCGAAACGCAGTGCCCAATATATGAATTGCTCCTAATAGCCGGAAACAGGCCGTGTCGATGATGTAGGCCGACATACGCAACGCAAACCAAAGAACGCTTTATGAAAATCCTAACACGGGCGCGGAAGAAGCCCAAATTAACAGAGTAGATGTAATGCTGAAGACCTCAAACTCCAGCAGCTTCTCTTTCAGACTATTGCGTCGTGCTACAAATAAAAATTAACATGCTTTCGCATAGTCGCGGGCTCCCAAAACGGACATTATACGATGTACAGAAACACACATTTCTGTTTTCGCGCCAAATCAATTCCCGGGAGTGGTACTTTTACGTCCGCATACTTCGCACCGTCTTAAATTATATCTCATTTACACGGTAATGTTTAGTATACTTCTACTGTGATAACAAGCATCGTTTATCGTTGGATTGTTGTAAGAAAACATTAAAAATGAGTGAAGCAGCTTCTCCAAAGAAAATCGCACCCAAGAAGAAACCTGCTGCAAAGAAGACAGCTGATCACCCTAAATATGTGGACATGATCAAGGCTGCTATCGCTACCCTAAAGGAACGCGGTGGTTCATCTCGCCAAGCTATTACAAAATATATTCATGCAAATTACAAAGTTGCTGAAAACTCAGATCATCATCTGAAAATGGCTCTTAAACGAGGAGTAACATCAGGCGATTTGATTCAAACTAAAGGCACTGGTGCTTCTGGATCATTCAAGCTAGGTCAGGTAAAAAAAGAAAAACCTAAGAAAAAGGCCGCAGCAAAAAAGCCAACGGCAAAGAAGCCTACTGCAAAGAAAAGTACACCAAAAAAGAAGCCAGCAAAGAAGAGCACGCCAAAGAAAGCAGCAAAGAAGCCTGCCACAAAGAAAGCCTCGGCTAAGAAACCAGCAGCTAAGAAACCCACAAAGAAGCCTGTTGCTAAAAAACCTGCAGCAAAGAAGGTCAAAAAGACTCCCAAAAAGGCAGCAAAGAAGACCGCAAAAAAATAATTTGTGTGTATCTGGCTATTACATTAACAAACGGCTATTTTATAGCCACACATTTACAAAAAAAACATTATCTTGGTACAAAGTTAAACTTGTTTAAGTCACTTAAACAGTTAAAAAAGAGTAATTTTAAGATTAGATTCCCTAAGTTTAAGTATTTTCGTTTTTAAATTTCTTATTTTCTTGCTTTTACTTTTCTTGCCCTTCATATTTTTAACATTGTCAAACTTTATGTAGCATAAAATTTTTATGTAGCATAAAATTTAAACAGAAAGCAGAACAAAGTTTGATATAAAAAGCTAGCCGTAATATTTTTTATGGATGTGTGGCTATAAAAATAGCCGTTTTTTGTTTGGTAAGATGCTTAGGCACGTTCCCCACGAATTCTTCTTGCCAACTGGATGTCTTTAGGCATGATTGTAACTCGTTTTGCGTGAATGGCACACAAGTTAGTATCCTCGAACAAGCCAACAAGGTACGCTTCAGAAGCCTCTTGCAGAGCCATAACGGCTGTGCTCTGGAATCGCAGATCTGTTTTGAAGTCCTGAGCAATTTCTCGCACAAGACGCTGGAAAGGCAACTTGCGGATCAAGAGCTCGGTTGACTTCTGGTATCTTCTGATTTCTCTGAGAGCAACTGTACCAGGTCTGTAACGATGTGGTTTTTTCACTCCTCCAGTAGCTGGTGCGCTTTTCCTCGCAGCTTTAGTGGCGAGTTGTTTTCGTGGAGCCTTTCCTCCAGTAGATTTACGTGCAGTTTGCTTTGTACGAGCCATATTTTAAGAAGTCGATGTAGTACGGATACACAAGACGGTCTAAAATGCACTATCGCGCCAAAGTTTTATTTCTCATATTGATTGACAGCTAAGGTTCAAAACAAACCATTTGATTGGTGCTAAGAAAGTAATTTCTGATTGGCTGCATAATGACATTACGCTCATTACTTTAACATTTTTATAAAATCTGTGTTTTTTGGCTACGGGAAAACGGCTGTATCTTCTGATACACAAAAGCTTTTGACTTTTTTTTTTTTTAGTAAGTAGCAGAAGGTTTGGCGAATTCCAACGATGCCAAATTTATTGCCTTACTGAAACATTAAGACCACGAATTTTAAAAAAACTACAGTTTTACTTAAAAAAATGTACAAAATGTCGGAACATTTTGTAATGACGCAACTCTATTGGTTAATTAGGGTGTTTCCACGAGCAGTAGGTAATTTTATGGCCTCTTTTTAAAGCTGTCTGAATTCTGTTAACTCAAACGTTGTTTTTGTACTCGTTCTGTACGCAACTATATCAATATGTCTGGACGCGGAAAAGGAGGTAAAGGATTGGGAAAAGGAGGTGCTAAACGTCACCGAAAAATTCTTCGTGATAACATTCAGGGAATCACAAAACCTGCTATTCGACGTCTTGCTCGACGAGGTGGTGTCAAACGTATCTCTGGCCTTATCTATGAGGAAACCAGAGGTGTACTGAAGGTTTTCTTAGAGAATGTTATTCGTGATGCTGTAACCTACACAGAGCACGCTAAACGCAAGACCGTTACCGCTATGGATGTTGTTTATGCCTTAAAACGTCAAGGAAGAACTCTTTACGGATTCGGAGGTTAAGCGTTGTCATTGCTCAACAAAAACGGCTATTTTTATAGCCACAAATCTTTTAGAACATTACTTTGTGCACGCTTCCAAATTACACAATGTGTAAAGTCTTGTCACAGTTACATTTATTGCTATACGATACTATGTCATATATGACACAAAAAAAATTTAGAAATACTTTGTAGGGTTAATTTGCCTGGGAGTGTTTCCGTGAAAAGCTGGGTTAAGTTAAATGTAAGCAATAACATGGATCAATGTACTTGTCTTTTCTGCAAGTACAGCTAATAATACGTATGAAAAGTGAAGCTAATCCACACACACACATGGGGAAGTATTTTAAATGTAGGCTAGTGTTCTTAAGCACATTATTTAGAAGTTTTATTAACTTCGGTTAACTTGTAGTGACGCCAAGTAAATGTTTTTTTAAAGATGTGTGGTCTTAAAAAAGACCGTTTGTGTTTGGTAGACGTTGGTTACTTGCTGCTTGTGTATTTTGTGACGGCTTTTGTTCCTTCACTGACTGCGTGTTTTGCAAGTTCTCCAGGCAAGAGAAGACGTACTGCGGTTTGAATTTCACGAGAAGAGATGGTCGACTTTTTGTTTTGAAGAGCCAAACGCGAAGCTTCGGAAGCAATGCGCTCAAAGATGTCGTTGACAAATGAGTTCATGATGCTCATAGCTTTGCTTGAAACTCCGACATCTGGGTGAACTTGTTTCAAAACATTGTAGATGTAAATAGCATAACTTTCCTTTCTCTTTCTCTTGCGTTTCTTTTCACCAGTTCCACCAATCTTTCCTCCTTTTTTGCCGGCTCTTTTTTCACCTTTCTTGGCTACTTTAGGTGCCTGTTTTCCTCCTTTAGCTGCTGCGTCAGACATGGTTAAAATTTTTGCTACTTAACTTGTAAATAAGCATTAAACTGCAAGTCAAAACTTTTTGTTTATAAGTAAAAAAAATCGGATCGAATTCGATCCGAAAACGCCGATACGCAATTTAATTGGTTAAAAAAAAATCTTTTGTTTAATACTTAATTATGATTGGTTAAAAAAACATGATTTCGATCCTATTTTTATGATGAAAAAACGAGTAAAGTTTATTTCGTTAACACTTACGTTAAATATTCGTACGTTTTTGTATTAACTTACAAATCAAATCGCAGTTATGTCTGGACGTGGAAAAGGTGGAAAGCTAAGGCTAAAGCCAAGACAAGATCCTCAAGAGCTGGACTTCAATTTCCAGTCGGTAGAGTGCATAGATTCCTTCGTAGAGGGCACTATGCTAACCGAATTGGATCTGGAGCACCAGTTTACTTAGCAGCCGTCTTGGAATATTTATCTGCTGAGATATTGGAGTTGGCTGGTAACGCAGCAAGAGACAACAAAAAAGCTAGGATTATTCCAAGACATTTACAATTGGCTGTTCGTAATGATGAAGAATTAAACAAACTTTTGAGCGGTGTAACCATTGCAGCTGGTGGTGTTTTGCCAAACATTCAAGCTGTCTTACTCCCAAAGAAGAACGACAAAGGACAGAAGAAGTAAACCGCTACACTCAGAAAACAACGGCTATTTTTATAGCCACACATCTTTAAAAAAACATTGTTTTTTTCACAAAAACTATAACCTTAAAGTCTAATAGATAATCCATGCATACGCCTTGTCCTAAGTAACTCAAAGAAATTAAATAAAAAAATTTGATCACAACGTCAAAATAAATTGCACGTATTTGCCCCTACTAATGTCTACGGCCATACCACGATGAACACACCCGTTCTCGTCTGATCACGGAAGTTAAGCATCGTCGGGCCGGGATAGTACTTGGATGGGGGACCGCCTGGGAACTCCCGGTGTCGTAGGCTTTTCATTCATATTTGTTGCCTTTCATTTCAATGGTGCTGTGATATATTTCTTGTTATAACAATTAAGGAACGTGGCGGTTGTTGAAAGTGTTTCCTATGACATTTTCCTACGACATTTTCAGGTGATAGTACGAGAAAAAAGAGCTTTCAAATGCATACAAACTCGATCTATTGCGATCATCAATAACCCTGACGGAATGGCAAATAAAATAAAATTCCGCCGCCTTCCGAGGACTTATATCGCAATCACGTTTCGTAACAGCCAAGCGAGGTTTTACCTTAGCGTTTAAGTCACCACCGACATTTGGCCGCGCAACTTTTCTAAGCTCATTCATTTTGAATTAAGGAGGGGGCGAGCGCGGACGCAGGCCCCCACTACCAGAAATTGTACGGTCGAGTTACTGACGTTTGCAGTAATCGCAGAGGTCAGCCCAAGCGTAGTGCAATGCAAGAGCCTCACTCTGGAAGAAAACCCTCATTGATCAGTCTTTACTTCCCCGTCAGGTAAGTATGAGTTGGAACTGCACCGTAGCATGAGGGTACCCTTCAAAGTTTGTTAATGCTTGTGGCTTGAGTGTGTTATAAACTGCCGTGTCGCGGGGCATAGGCTGTATTCTCCCCCAGTGTACGCGTTTTGTTCCGCCGTAGACTATGCAGAGTGCCGTCGGAAAGAGGACTGCTATTATTCTTTTATTGCTTATGTGGGCCGCCATCGGTAATAGTGCAACACCAAGGCAACCCGTGGTCACGGCGTGAATGAATCCACCTCCATGACCCAAGGCCAAAAATCAGATTAATATACTGACCATTCAAGAATGGCCTACCAGATATTAAACTGATAAGAACAGATACTACACTTGATCTTAGCCATTAGGCCGAGAAGCGATAAAGAACAAGCGTTGCCATGATAGGCATCGTCCACACACCGTAACTGCTTGTGGAGCATGTCACGTTACTGTAAAGCTTACAACTGTCACCGCGTACGGATGGACGGCGACATAGTAAAAATCACGGCTGTTGATTTAGCCGTAGGATGGAGAGCGACTGTAGCGAGTGGATGGTAACTTACATGAATGCTAACAAAGGCGACGATACTAAGTGCGTGATATTACTTTCCAATATGACTGCGTACATTCCGTTTATCACGCATTACGCCAGAACGTGCGCGCGCGTTACACAGTAGACCATGCAGCCGAAATGCGACAGTGCGACCCTGCCAGGAGTCGAACCTGGAATCCCCTGATTCGTAGTCAGATGCCTTATCCATTGGGCCACAGGGCGATGCTTATGACTTCGCCCCATCGTTATTTTGGCTTGCGCATTCGTTTTACTTACGACAGAATTCTTCGTGTTTGTAGCCATGAAAGAAAGGGACTCTCTGTGAGTGAATTTTTTTTACTGTGGTCTAATAAAAAAGTCGAAACGCAGTGCCCAATATATGAATTGCTCCTAATAGCCGGAAACAGGCCGTGTCGATGATGTAGGCCGACATACGCAACGCAAACCAAAGAACGCTTTATGAAAATCCTAACACGGGCGCGGAAGAAGCCCAAATTAACAGAGTAGATGTAATGCTGAAGACCTCAAACTCCAGCAGCTTCTCTTTCAGACTATTGCGTCGTGCTACAAATAAAAATTAACATGCTTTCGCATAGTCGCGGCTCCCAAAACGGACATTATACGATGTACAGAAACACACATTTCTGTTTTCGCGCCAAATCAATTCCCGGGAGTGGTACTTTTACGTCCGCATACTTCGCACCGTCTTAAATTATATCTCATTTACACGGTAATGTTTAGTATACTTCTACTGTGATAACAAGCATCGTTTATCGTTGGATTGTTGTAAGAAAACATTAAAAATGAGTGAAGCAGCTTCTCCAAAGAAAATCGCACCCAAGAAGAAACCTGCTGCAAAGAAGACAGCTGATCACCCTAAATATGTGGACATGATCAAGGCTGCTATCGCTACCCTAAAGGAACGCGGTGGTTCATCTCGCCAAGCTATTACAAAATATATTCATGCAAATTACAAAGTTGCTGAAAACTCAGATCATCATCTGAAAATGGCTCTTAAACGAGGAGTAACATCAGGCGATTTGATTCAAACTAAAGGCACTGGTGCTTCTGGATCATTCAAGCTAGGTCAGGTAAAAAAAGAAAAACCTAAGAAAAAGGCCGCAGCAAAAAAGCCAACGGCAAAGAAGCCTACTGCAAAGAAAAGTACACCAAAAAAGAAGCCAGCAAAGAAGAGCACGCCAAAGAAAGCAGCAAAGAAGCCTGCCACAAAGAAAGCCTCGGCTAAGAAACCAGCAGCTAAGAAACCCACAAAGAAGCCTGTTGCTAAAAAACCTGCAGCAAAGAAGGTCAAAAAGACTCCCAAAAAGGCAGCAAAGAAGACCGCAAAAAAATAATTTGTGTGTATCTGGCTATTACATTAACAAACGGCTATTTTTATAGCCACACATTTACAAAAAAACATTATCTTGGTACAAAGTTAAACTTGTTTAAGTCACTTAAACAGTTAAAAACGAGTAATTTTAAGATTAGATTCCCTAAGTTTAAGTATTTTCGTTTTAAATTCTTATTTTCTTGCTTTTACTTTTCTTGCCCTTCATATTTTTAACATTGTCAAACTTTATGTAGCATAAAATTTTTATGTAGCATAAAATTTAAACAGAAAGCAGAACAAAGTTTGATATAAAAAGCTAGCCGTAATATTTTTTATGGATGTGTGGCTATAAAAATAGCCGTTTTTTGTCTTGGTAAGATGCTTAGGCACGTTCCCCACGAATTCTTCTTGCCAACACTGGATGTCTTTAGGCATGATTGTAACTCGTTTTGCGTGAATGGCACACAAGTTAGTATCCTCGAACAAGCCAACAAGGTACGCTTCAGAAGCCTCTTGCAGAGCCATAACGGCTGTGCTCTGGAATCGCAGATCTGTTTTGAAGTCCTGAGCAATTTCTCGCACAAGACGCTGGAAAGGCAACTTGCGGATCAAGAGCTCGGTTGACTTCTGGTATCTTCTGATTTCTCTGAGAGCAACTGTACCAGGTCTGTAACGATGTGGTTTTTTCACTCCTCCAGTAGCTGGTGCGCTTTCCTCGCAGCTTTAGTGGCGAGTTGTTTTCGTGGAGCCTTTCCTCCAGTAGATTTACGTGCAGTTTGCTTTGTACGAGCCATATTTTAAGAAGTCGATGTAGTACGGATACACAAGACGGTCTAAAATGCACTATCGCGCCAAAGTTTTATTTCTCATATTGATTGACAGCTAAGGTTCAAAACAAACCATTTGATTGGTGCTAAGAAAGTAATTTCTGATTGGCTGCATAATGACATTACGCTCATTACTTTAACATTTTTATAAAATCTGTGTTTTTTGGCTACGGGAAAACGGCTGTATCTTCTGATACACAAAAGCTTTTGACTTTTTTTTTTTTTAGTAAGTAGCAGAAGGTTTGGCGAATTCCAACGATGCCAAATTTATTGCCTTACTGAAACATTAAGACCACGAATTTTTAAAAAACTACAGTTTTACTTAAAAAAATGTACAAAATGTTCGAACATTTTGTAATGACGCAACTCTATTGGTTAATTAGGGTGTTTCCACGAGCAGTAGGTAATTTTATGGCCTCTTTTTAAAGCTGTCTGAATTCTGTTAACTCAAACGTTGTTTTTGTACTCGTTCTGTACGCAACTATATCAATATGTCTGGACGCGGAAAAGGAGGTAAAGGATTGGGAAAAGGAGGTGCTAAACGTCACCGAAAAATTCTTCGTGATAACATTCAGGGAATCACAAAACCTGCTATTCGACGTCTTGCTCGACGAGGTGGTGTCAAACGTATCTCTGGCCTTATCTATGAGGAAACCAGAGGTGTACTGAAGGTTTTCTTAGAGAATGTTATTCGTGATGCTGTAACCTACACAGAGCACGCTAAACGCAAGACCGTTACCGCTATGGATGTTGTTTATGCCTTAAAACGTCAAGGAAGAACTCTTTACGGATTCGGAGGTTAAGCGTTGTCATTGCTCAACAAAAACGGCTATTTTTATAGCCACAAATCTTTTAAAACATTACTTTGTGCACGCTTCCAAATTACACAATGTGTAAAGTCTTGTCACAGTTACATTTATTGCTATACGATACTATGTCATATATGACACAAAAAAAATTTAGAAATACTTTGTAGGGTTAATTTGCCTGGAGTGTTCCGTGAAAAGCTGGGTTAAGTTAAATGTAAGCAATAACATGGATCAATGTACTTGTCTTTTCTGCAAGTACAGCTAATAATACGTATCGAAAAGTGAAGCTAATCCACACACACACATGGGGAAGTATTTTAAATGTAGGCTAGTGTTCTTAAGCCACATTATTTAGAAGTTTTATTAACTTCGGTTAACTTGTAGTGACGCCAAGTAAATGTTTTTTTAAAGATGTGTGGTCTTAAAAAGACCGTTTGTGTTTGGTAGACGTTGGTTTACTTGCTGCTTGTGTATTTTGTGACGGCTTTTGTTCCTTCACTGACTGCGTGTTTTGCAAGTTCTCCAGGCAAGAGAAGACGTACTGCGGTTGGAATTTCACGAGAAGAGATGGTCGACTTTTTGTTTTGAAGAGCCAAACGCGAAGCTTCGGAAGCAATGCGCTCAAAGATGTCGTTGACAAATGAGTTCATGATGCTCATAGCTTTGCTTGAAACTCCGACATCTGGGTGAACTTGTTTCAAAACATTGTAGATGTAAATAGCATAACTTTCCTTTCTCTTTCTCTTGCGTTTCTTTTCACCAGTTCCACCAATCTTTCCTCCTTTTTGCCGGCTCTTTTTTCACCTTTCTTGGCTACTTTAGGTGCCTGTTTTCCTCCTTTAGCTGCTGCGTCAGACATGGTTAAAAATTTTTGCTACTTAACTTGTAAATAAGCATTAAACTGCAAGTCAAAACTTTTTGTTTATAAGTAAAAATCCGAAAACGCCGATACGCAATTTAATTGGTTAAAAAAAAAATCTTTTGTTTAATACTTAATTATGATTGGTTAAAAAAACATGATTTCGATCCTATTTTTATGATGAAAAAACGAGTAAAGTTTATTTCGTTAACACTTACGTTAAATATTCGTACGTTTTTGTATTAACTTACAAATCAAATCGCAGTTATGTCTGGACGTGGAAAAGGTGGAAAAGCTAAGGCTAAAGCCAAGACAAGATCCTCAAGAGCTGGACTTCAATTTCCAGTCGGTAGAGTGCATAGATTCCTTCGTAGAGGGCACTATGCTAACCGAATTGGATCTGGAGCACCAGTTTACTTAGCAGCCGTCTTGGAATATTTATCTGCTGAGATATTGGAGTTGGCTGGTAACGCAGCAAGAGACAACAAAAAAGCTAGGATTATTCCAAGACATTTACAATTGGCTGTTCGTAATGATGAAGAATTAAACAAACTTTTGAGCGGTGTAACCATTGCAGCTGGTGGTGTTTTGCCAAACATTCAAGCTGTCTTACTCCCAAAGAAGAACGACAAAGGACAGAAGAAGTAAACCGCTACACTCAGAAAACAACGGCTATTTTTATAGCCACACATCTTTAAAAAAACATTGTTTTTTTCACAAAACTATAACCTTAAAGTCTAATAGATAATCCATGCATACGCCTTGTCCTAAGTAACTCAAAGAAATTAAATAAAAAAATTTGATCACAACGTCAAAATAAATTGCACGTATTTGCACCTACTAATGTCTACGGCCATACCACGATGAACACACCCGTTCTCGTCTGATCACGGAAGTTAAGCATCGTCGGGCCGGGATAGTACTTGGATGGGGGACCGCCTGGGAACTCCCGGTGTCGTAGGCTTTTCATTTTCATTTGCTGTGATATATTTCTTGTTATAACAATTAAGGAACGTGGCGGTTGTTGAAAGTGTTTCCTATGACATTTTCCTACGACATTTTCAGGTGATAGTACGAGAAAAAAGAGCTTTCAAATGCATACAAACTCGATCTATTGCCGATCATCCAATAACCCTGACGGAATGGCAAATAAAATAAAATTCCGCCGCCTTCCGAGGACTTATATCGCAATCACGTTTCGTAACAGCCAAGCGAGGTTTTACCTTAGCGTTTAAGTCACCACCGACATTTGGCCGCGCAACTTTTCTAAGCTCATTCATTTTGACTTAAGGAGGGGGCGAGCGCGGACGCAGGCCCCCACTACCAGAAATTGTACGGTCGAGTTACTGACGTTTGCAGTAATCGCAGAGGTCAGCCCAAGCGTAGTGCAATGCAAGAGCCTCACTCTGGAAGAAAACCCTCATTGATCAGTCTTTACTTCCCCGTCAGGTAAGTATGAGTTGGAACTGCACCGTAGCATGAGGGTACCCTTCAAAGTTTGTTAATGCTTGTGGCTTGAGTGTGTTATAAACTGCCGTGTCGCGGGGCATAGGCTGTATTCTCCCCCAGTGTACGCGTTTTGTTCCCGCCGTAGACTATGCAGAGTGCCGTCGGAAAGAGGACTGCTATTATTCTTTTATTGCTTATGTGGGCCGCCATCGGTAATAGTGCAACACCAAGGCAACCCGTGGTCACGGCGTGAATGAATCCACCTCCATGACCCAAGGCCAAAAATCAGATTAATATACTGACCATTCAGAGAATGGCCTACCAGATATTAAACTGATAAGAACAGATACTACACTTGATCTTAGCCATTAGGCCGAGAAGCGATAAAGAACAAGCGTTGCCATGATAGGCATCGTCCACACACCGTAACTGCTTGTGGAGCATGTCACGTTACTGTAAAGCTTACAACTGTCACCGCGTACGGATGGACGGCGACATAGTAAAAATCACGGCTGTTGATTTAGCCGTAGGATGGAGAGCGACTGTAGCGAGTGGATGGTAACTTACATGAATGCTAACAAAGGCGACGATACTAAGTGCGTGATATTACTTTCCAATATGTCTGCGTACATTCCGTTTATCAACGCATTACGCCAGAACGTGCGCGCGCGTTACACAGTAGACCATGCAGCCGAAATGCGACAGTGCGACCCTGCCAGGAGTCGAACCTGGAATCCCCTGATTCGTAGTCAGATGCCTTATCCATTGGGCCACAGGGCCATGCTTATGACTTCGCCCCATCGTCATTTTGGCTTGCGCATTCGTTTTACTTACGACAGAATTCTTCGTGTTTGTAGCCATGAAAGAAAGGGACTTCTGTGAGTGAATTTTTTTACTGTGGTCTAATAAAAAAGTCGAAACGCAGTGCCCAATATATGAATTGCTCCTAATAGCCGGAAACAGGCCGTGTCGATGATGTAGGCCGACATACGCAACGCAAACCAAAGAACGCTTTATGAAAATCCTAACACGAGCGCGGAAGAAGCCCAAATTAACAGACTAGATGTAATGCTGAAGACCTCAAACTCCAGCAGCTTCTCTTGCAGACTATTGCGTCGTACTACAAATAAAAATTAACATGCTTTCGCATAGTCGCGGCACCCAAAACGGACATTATACGATGTACAGAAACACACATTTCTGTTTTCGCGCCAAATCAATTCCCGGGAGTGGTACTTTTACGTCCGCATACTTCGCACCGTCTTAAATTATATCTCATTTACACGGTAATGTTTAGTATACTTCTACTGTGATAACAAGCATCGTTTATCGTTGGATTGTTGTAAGAAAACATTAAAAATGAGTGAAGCAGCTTCTCCAAAGAAAATCGCACCCAAGAAGAAACCTGCTGCAAAGAAGACAGCTGATCACCCTAAATATGTGGACATGATCAAGGCTGCTATCGCTACCCTAAAGGAACGCGGTGGTTCATCTCGCCAAGCTATTACAAAATATATTCATGCAAATTACAAAGTTGCTGAAAACTCAGATCATCATCTGAAAATGGCTCTTAAACGAGGAGTAACATCAGGCGATTTGATTCAAACTAAAGGCACTGGTGCTTCTGGATCATTCAAGCTAGGTCAGGTAAAAAAAGAAAAACCTAAGAAAAAGGCCGCAGCAAAAAAGCCAACGGCAAAGAAGCCTACTGCAAAGAAAAGTACACCAAAAAAGAAGCCAGCAAAGAAGAGCACGCCAAAGAAAGCAGCAAAGAAGCCTGCCACAAAGAAAGCCTCGGCTAAGAAACCAGCAGCTAAGAAACCCACAAAGAAGCCTGTTGCTAAAAAACCTGCAGCAAAGAAGGTCAAAAAGACTCCCAAAAAGGCAGCAAAGAAGACCGCAAAAAAATAATTTGTGTGTATCTGGCTATTACATTAACAAACGGCTATTTTTATAGCCACACATTTACAAAAAAACATTATCTTGGTACAAAGTTAAACTTGTTTAAGTCACTTAAACAGTTAAAAAAGAGTAAATTTAAGATTAGATTCCCTAAGTTTAAGTATTTTCGTTTTTAAATTTCTTATTTTCTTGCTTTTACTTTTCTTGCCCTTCATATTTTTAACATTGTCAAACTTTATGTAGCATAAAATTTTTATGTAGCATAAAATTTAAACAGAAAGCAGGACAAAGTTTGATATAAAAAGCTAGCCGTAATATTTTTTATGGATGTGTGGCTATAAAAATAGCCGTTTTTTGTTTGGTAAGATGCTTAGGCACGTTCCCCACGAATTCTTCTTGCCAACTGGATGTCTTTAGGCATGATTGTAACTCGTTTTGCGTGAATGGCACACAAGTTAGTATCCTCGAACAAGCCAACAAGGTACGCTTCAGAAGCCTCTTGCAGAGCCATAACGGCTGTGCTCTGGAATCGCAGATCTGTTTTGAAGTCCTGAGCAATTTCTCGCACAAGACGCTGGAAAGGCAACTTGCGGATCAAGAGCTCGGTTGACTTCTGGTATCTTCTGATTTCTCTGAGAGCAACTGTACCAGGTCTGTAACGATGTGGTTTTTTCACTCCTCCAGTAGCTGGTGCGCTTTTCCTCGCAGCTTTAGTGGCGAGTTGTTTTCGTGGAGCCTTTCCTCCAGTAGATTTACGTGCAGTTTGCTTTGTACGAGCCATATTTTAAGAAGTCGATGTAGTACGGATACACAAGACGGTCTAAAATGCACTATCGCGCCAAAGTTTTATTTCTCATATTGATTGACAGCTAAGGTTCAAAACAAACCATTTGATTGGTGCTAAGAAAGTAATTTCTGATTGGCTGCATAATGACATTACGCTCATTACTTTAACATTTTTATAAAATCTGTGTTTTTTGGCTACGGGAAAACGGCTGTATCTTCTGATACACAAAAGCTTTTGACTTTTTTTTTTTTTAGTAAGTAGCAGAAGGTTTGGCGAATTCCAACGATGCCAAATTTATTGCCTTACTGAAACATTAAGACCACGAATTTTTAAAAAAACTACAGTTTTACTTAAAAAAATGTACAAAATGTTCGGAACATTTTGTAATGACGCAACTCTATTGGTTAATTAGGGTGTTTCCACGAGCAGTAGGTAATTTTATGGCCTCTTTTTAAAGCTGTCTGAATTCTGTTAACTCAAACGTTGTTTTTGTACTCGTTCTGTACGCAACTATATCAATATGTCTGGACGCGGAAAAGGAGGTAAAGGATTGGGAAAAGGAGGTGCTAAACGTCACCGAAAAATTCTTCGTGATAACATTCAGGGAATCACAAAACCTGCTATTCGGCGTCTTGCTCGACGAGGTGGTGTCAAACGTATCTCTGGCCTTATCTATGAGGAAACCAGAGGTGTACTGAAGGTTTTCTTAGAGAATGTTATTCGTGATGCTGTAACCTACACAGAGCACGCTAAACGCAAGACCGTTACCGCTATGGATGTTGTTTATGCCTTAAAACGTCAAGGAAGAACTCTTTACGGATTCGGAGGTTAAGCGTTGTCATTGCTCAACAAAAACGGCTATTTTTATAGCCACAAATCTTTTAAAACATTACTTTGTGCACGCTTCCAAATTACACAATGTGTAAAGTCTTGTCACAGTTACATTTATTGCTATACGATACTATGTCATATATGACACAAAAAAAATTTAGAAATACTTTGTAGGGTTAATTTGCCTGGGAGTGTTTCCGTGAAAAGCTGGGTTAAGTTAAATGTAAGCAATAACATGGATCAATGTACTTGTCTTTTCTGCAAGTACAGCTAATAATACGTATGAAAAGTGAAGCTAATCCACACACACATGGGGAAGTATTTTAAATGTAGGCTAGTGTTCTTAAGCACATTATTTAGAAGTTTTATTAACTTCGGTTAACTTGTAGTGACGCCAAGTAAATGTTTTTTTAAAGATGTGTGGTCTTAAAAAAGACCGTTTGTGTTTGGTAGACGTTGGTTTACTTGCTGCTTGTGTATTTTGTGACGGCTTTTGTTCCTTCACTGACTGCGTGTTTTGCAAGTTCTCCAGGCAAGAGAAGACGTACTGCGGTTTGAATTTCACGAGAAGAGATGGTCGACTTTTTGTTTTGAAGAGCCAAACGCGAAGCTTCGGAAGCAATGCGCTCAAAGATGTCGTTGACAAATGAGTTCATGATGCTCATAGCTTTGCTTGAAACTCCGACATCTGGGTGAACTTGTTTCAAAACATTGTAGATGTAAATAGCATAACTTTCCTTTCTCTTTCTCTTGCGTTTCTTTTCACCAGTTCCACCAATCTTTCCTCCTTTTTTGCCGGCTCTTTTTTCACCTTTCTTGGCTACTTTAGGTGCCTGTTTTCCTCCTTTAGCTGCTGCGTCAGACATGGTTAAAAATTTTTGCTACTTAACTTGTAAATAAGCATTAAACTGCAAGTCAAAACTTTTTGTTTATAAGTAAAAAAATCGGATCGAATTCGATCCGAAAACGCCGATACGCAATTTAATTGGTTAAAAAAAAAATCTTTTGTTTAATACTTAATTATGATTGGTTAAAAAAACATGATTTCGATCCTATTTTTATGATGAAAAAACGAGTAAAGTTTATTTCGTTAACACTTACGTTAAATATTCGTACGTTTTTGTATTAACTTACAAATCAAATCGCAGTTATGTCTGGACGTGGAAAAGGTGGAAAAGCTAAGGCTAAAGCCAAGACAAGATCCTCAAGAGCTGGACTTCAATTTCCAGTCGGTAGAGTGCATAGATTCCTTCGTAGAGGGCACTATGCTAACCGAATTGGATCTGGAGCACCAGTTTACTTAGCAGCCGTCTTGGAATATTTATCTGCTGAGATATTGGAGTTGGCTGGTAACGCAGCAAGAGACAACAAAAAAGCTAGGATTATTCCAAGACATTTACAATTGGCTGTTCGTAATGATGAAGAATTAAACAAACTTTTGAGCGGTGTAACCATTGCAGCTGGTGGTGTTTTGCCAAACATTCAAGCTGTCTTACTCCCAAAGAAGAACGACAAAGGACAGAAGAAGTAAACCGCTACACTCAGAAAACAACGGCTATTTTTATAGCCACACATCTTTAAAAAAACATTGTTTTTTTCACAAAACTATAACCTTAAAGTCTAATAGATAATCCATGCATACGCCTTGTCCTAAGTAACTCAAAGAAATTAAATAAAAAAATTTGATCACAACGTCAAAATAAATTGCACGTATTTGCACCTACTAATGTCTACGGCCATACCACGATGAACACACCCGTTCTCGTCTGATCACGGAAGTTAAGCATCGTCGGGCCGGGATAGTACTTGGATGGGGGACCGCCTGGGAACTCCCGGTGTCGTAGGCTTTTCATTTTCATTTGCTGTGATATATTTCTTGTTATAACAATTAAGGAACGTGGCGGTTGTTGAAAGTGTTTCCTATGACATTTTCCTACGACATTTTCAGGTGATAGTACGAGAAAAAAGAGCTTTCAAATGCATACAAACTCGATCTATTGCCGATCATCCAATAACCCTGACGGAATGGCAAATAAAATAAAATTCCGCCGCCTTCCGAGGACTTATATCGCAATCACGTTTCGTAACAGCCAAGCGAGGTTTTACCTTAGCGTTTAAGTCACCACCGACATTTGGCCGCGCAACTTTTCTAAGCTCATTCATTTTGACTTAAGGAGGGGGCGAGCGCGGACGCAGGCCCCCACTACCAGAAATTGTACGGTCGAGTTACTGACGTTTGCAGTAATCGCAGAGGTCAGCCCAAGCGTAGTGCAATGCAAGAGCCTCACTCTGGAAGAAAACCCTCATTGATCAGTCTTTACTTCCCCGTCAGGTAAGTATGAGTTGGAACTGCACCGTAGCATGAGGGTACCCTTCAAAGTTTGTTAATGCTTGTGGCTTGAGTGTGTTATAAACTGCCGTGTCGCGGGGCATAGGCTGTATTCTCCCCCAGTGTACGCGTTTTGTTCCCGCCGTAGACTATGCAGAGTGCCGTCGGAAAGAGGACTGCTATTATTCTTTTATTGCTTATGTGGGCCGCCATCGGTAATAGTGCAACACCAAGGCAACCCGTGGTCACGGCGTGAATGAATCCACCTCCATGACCCAAGGCCAAAAATCAGATTAATATACTGACCATTCAGAGAATGGCCTACCAGATATTAAACTGATAAGAACAGATACTACACTTGATCTTAGCCATTAGGCCGAGAAGCGATAAAGAACAAGCGTTGCCATGATAGGCATCGTCCACACACCGTAACTGCTTGTGGAGCATGTCACGTTACTGTAAAGCTTACAACTGTCACCGCGTACGGATGGACGGCGACATAGTAAAAATCACGGCTGTTGATTTAGCCGTAGGATGGAGAGCGACTGTAGCGAGTGGATGGTAACTTACATGAATGCTAACAAAGGCGACGATACTAAGTGCGTGATATTACTTTCCAATATGTCTGCGTACATTCCGTTTATCAACGCATTACGCCAGAACGTGCGCGCGCGTTACACAGTAGACCATGCAGCCGAAATGCGACAGTGCGACCCTGCCAGGAGTCGAACCTGGAATCCCCTGATTCGTAGTCAGATGCCTTATCCATTGGGCCACAGGGCCATGCTTATGACTTCGCCCCATCGTCATTTTGGCTTGCGCATTCGTTTTACTTACGACAGAATTCTTCGTGTTTGTAGCCATGAAAGAAAGGGACTTCTGTGAGTGAATTTTTTTACTGTGGTCTAATAAAAAAGTCGAAACGCAGTGCCCAATATATGAATTGCTCCTAATAGCCGGAAACAGGCCGTGTCGATGATGTAGGCCGACATACGCAACGCAAACCAAAGAACGCTTTATGAAAATCCTAACACGAGCGCGGAAGAAGCCCAAATTAACAGACTAGATGTAATGCTGAAGACCTCAAACTCCAGCAGCTTCTCTTGCAGACTATTGCGTCGTACTACAAATAAAAATTAACATGCTTTAGCATAGTCGCGGCACCCAAAACGGACATTATACGATGTACAGAAACACACATTTCTGTTTTCGCGCCAAATCAATTCCCGGGAGTGGTACTTTTACGTCCGCATACTTCGCACCGTCTTAAATTATATCTCATTTACACGGTAATGTTTAGTATACTTCTACTGTGATAACAAGCATCGTTTATCGTTGGATTGTTGTAAGAAAACATTAAAAATGAGTGAAGCAGCTTCTCCAAAGAAAATCGCACCCAAGAAGAAACCTGCTGCAAAGAAGACAGCTGATCACCCTAAATATGTGGACATGATCAAGGCTGCTATCGCTACCCTAAAGGAACGCGGTGGTTCATCTCGCCAAGCTATTACAAAATATATTCATGCAAATTACAAAGTTGCTGAAAACTCAGATCATCATCTGAAAATGGCTCTTAAACGAGGAGTAACATCAGGCGATTTGATTCAAACTAAAGGCACTGGTGCTTCTGGATCATTCAAGCTAGGTCAGGTAAAAAAAGAAAAACCTAAGAAAAAGGCCGCAGCAAAAAAGCCAACGGCAAAGAAGCCTACTGCAAAGAAAAGTACACCAAAAAAGAAGCCAGCAAAGAAGAGCACGCCAAAGAAAGCAGCAAAGAAGCCTGCCACAAAGAAAGCCTCGGCTAAGAAACCAGCAGCTAAGAAACCCACAAAGAAGCCTGTTGCTAAAAAACCTGCAGCAAAGAAGGTCAAAAAGACTCCCAAAAAGGCAGCAAAGAAGACCGCAAAAAAATAATTTGTGTGTATCTGGCTATTACATTAACAAACGGCTATTTTTATAGCCACACATTTACAAAAAAACATTATCTTGGTACAAAGTTAAACTTGTTTAAGTCACTTAAACAGTTAAAAAAGAGTAAATTTAAGATTAGATTCCCTAAGTTTAAGTATTTTCGTTTTTAAATTTCTTATTTTCTTGCTTTTACTTTTCTTGCCCTTCATATTTTTAACATTGTCAAACTTTATGTAGCATAAAATTTTTATGTAGCATAAAATTTAAACAGAAAGCAGGACAAAGTTTGATATAAAAAGCTAGCCGTAATATTTTTTATGGATGTGTGGCTATAAAAATAGCCGTTTTTTGTTTGGTAAGATGCTTAGGCACGTTCCCCACGAATTCTTCTTGCCAACTGGATGTCTTTAGGCATGATTGTAACTCGTTTTGCGTGAATGGCACACAAGTTAGTATCCTCGAACAAGCCAACAAGGTACGCTTCAGAAGCCTCTTGCAGAGCCATAACGGCTGTGCTCTGGAATCGCAGATCTGTTTTGAAGTCCTGAGCAATTTCTCGCACAAGACGCTGGAAAGGCAACTTGCGGATCAAGAGCTCGGTTGACTTCTGGTATCTTCTGATTTCTCTGAGAGCAACTGTACCAGGTCTGTAACGATGTGGTTTTTTCACTCCTCCAGTAGCTGGTGCGCTTTTCCTCGCAGCTTTAGTGGCGAGTTGTTTTCGTGGAGCCTTTCCTCCAGTAGATTTACGTGCAGTTTGCTTTGTACGAGCCATATTTTAAGAAGTCGATGTAGTACGGATACACAAGACGGTCTAAAATGCACTATCGCGCCAAAGTTTTATTTCTCATATTGATTGACAGCTAAGGTTCAAAACAAACCATTTGATTGGTGCTAAGAAAGTAATTTCTGATTGGCTGCATAATGACATTACGCTCATTACTTTAACATTTTTATAAAATCTGTGTTTTTTGGCTACGGGAAAACGGCTGTATCTTCTGATACACAAAAGCTTTTGACTTTTTTTTTTTTTAGTAAGTAGCAGAAGGTTTGGCGAATTCCAACGATGCCAAATTTATTGCCTTACTGAAACATTAAGACCACGAATTTTTAAAAAAACTACAGTTTTACTTAAAAAAATGTACAAAATGTTCGGAACATTTTGTAATGACGCAACTCTATTGGTTAATTAGGGTGTTTCCACGAGCAGTAGGTAATTTTATGGCCTCTTTTTAAAGCTGTCTGAATTCTGTTAACTCAAACGTTGTTTTTGTACTCGTTCTGTACGCAACTATATCAATATGTCTGGACGCGGAAAAGGAGGTAAAGGATTGGGAAAAGGAGGTGCTAAACGTCACCGAAAAATTCTTCGTGATAACATTCAGGGAATCACAAAACCTGCTATTCGGCGTCTTGCTCGACGAGGTGGTGTCAAACGTATCTCTGGCCTTATCTATGAGGAAACCAGAGGTGTACTGAAGGTTTTCTTAGAGAATGTTATTCGTGATGCTGTAACCTACACAGAGCACGCTAAACGCAAGACCGTTACCGCTATGGATGTTGTTTATGCCTTAAAACGTCAAGGAAGAACTCTTTACGGATTCGGAGGTTAAGCGTTGTCATTGCTCAACAAAAACGGCTATTTTTATAGCCACAAATCTTTTAAAACATTACTTTGTGCACGCTTCCAAATTACACAATGTGTAAAGTCTTGTCACAGTTACATTTATTGCTATACGATACTATGTCATATATGACACAAAAAAAATTTAGAAATACTTTGTAGGGTTAATTTGCCTGGGAGTGTTTCCGTGAAAAGCTGGGTTAAGTTAAATGTAAGCAATAACATGGATCAATGTACTTGTCTTTTCTGCAAGTACAGCTAATAATACGTATGAAAAGTGAAGCTAATCCACACACACATGGGGAAGTATTTTAAATGTAGGCTAGTGTTCTTAAGCACATTATTTAGAAGTTTTATTAACTTCGGTTAACTTGTAGTGACGCCAAGTAAATGTTTTTTTAAAGATGTGTGGTCTTAAAAAAGACCGTTTGTGTTTGGTAGACGTTGGTTTACTTGCTGCTTGTGTATTTTGTGACGGCTTTTGTTCCTTCACTGACTGCGTGTTTTGCAAGTTCTCCAGGCAAGAGAAGACGTACTGCGGTTTGAATTTCACGAGAAGAGATGGTCGACTTTTTGTTTTGAAGAGCCAAACGCGAAGCTTCGGAAGCAATGCGCTCAAAGATGTCGTTGACAAATGAGTTCATGATGCTCATAGCTTTGCTTGAAACTCCGACATCTGGGTGAACTTGTTTCAAAACATTGTAGATGTAAATAGCATAACTTTCCTTTCTCTTTCTCTTGCGTTTCTTTTCACCAGTTCCACCAATCTTTCCTCCTTTTTTGCCGGCTCTTTTTTCACCTTTCTTGGCTACTTTAGGTGCCTGTTTTCCTCCTTTAGCTGCTGCGTCAGACATGGTTAAAAATTTTTGCTACTTAACTTGTAAATAAGCATTAAACTGCAAGTCAAAACTTTTTGTTTATAAGTAAAAAAATCGGATCGAATTCGATCCGAAAACGCCGATACGCAATTTAATTGGTTAAAAAAAAAATCTTTTGTTTAATACTTAATTATGATTGGTTAAAAAAACATGATTTCGATCCTATTTTTATGATGAAAAAACGAGTAAAGTTTATTTCGTTAACACTTACGTTAAATATTCGTACGTTTTTGTATTAACTTACAAATCAAATCGCAGTTATGTCTGGACGTGGAAAAGGTGGAAAAGCTAAGGCTAAAGCCAAGACAAGATCCTCAAGAGCTGGACTTCAATTTCCAGTCGGTAGAGTGCATAGATTCCTTCGTAGAGGGCACTATGCTAACCGAATTGGATCTGGAGCACCAGTTTACTTAGCAGCCGTCTTGGAATATTTATCTGCTGAGATATTGGAGTTGGCTGGTAACGCAGCAAGAGACAACAAAAAAGCTAGGATTATTCCAAGACATTTACAATTGGCTGTTCGTAATGATGAAGAATTAAACAAACTTTTGAGCGGTGTAACCATTGCAGCTGGTGGTGTTTTGCCAAACATTCAAGCTGTCTTACTCCCAAAGAAGAACGACAAAGGACAGAAGAAGTAAACCGCTACACTCAGAAAACAACGGCTATTTTTATAGCCACACATCTTTAAAAAAACATTGTTTTTTTCACAAAACTATAACCTTAAAGTCTAATAGATAATCCATGCATACGCCTTGTCCTAAGTAACTCAAAGAAATTAAATAAAAAAATTTGATCACAACGTCAAAATAAATTGCACGTATTTGCACCTACTAATGTCTACGGCCATACCACGATGAACACACCCGTTCTCGTCTGATCACGGAAGTTAAGCATCGTCGGGCCGGGATAGTACTTGGATGGGGGACCGCCTGGGAACTCCCGGTGTCGTAGGCTTTTCATTTTCATTTGCTGTGATATATTTCTTGTTATAACAATTAAGGAACGTGGCGGTTGTTGAAAGTGTTTCCTATGACATTTTCCTACGACATTTTCAGGTGATAGTACGAGAAAAAAGAGCTTTCAAATGCATACAAACTCGATCTATTGCCGATCATCCAATAACCCTGACGGAATGGCAAATAAAATAAAATTCCGCCGCCTTCCGAGGACTTATATCGCAATCACGTTTCGTAACAGCCAAGCGAGGTTTTACCTTAGCGTTTAAGTCACCACCGACATTTGGCCGCGCAACTTTTCTAAGCTCATTCATTTTGACTTAAGGAGGGGGCGAGCGCGGACGCAGGCCCCCACTACCAGAAATTGTACGGTCGAGTTACTGACGTTTGCAGTAATCGCAGAGGTCAGCCCAAGCGTAGTGCAATGCAAGAGCCTCACTCTGGAAGAAAACCCTCATTGATCAGTCTTTACTTCCCCGTCAGGTAAGTATGAGTTGGAACTGCACCGTAGCATGAGGGTACCCTTCAAAGTTTGTTAATGCTTGTGGCTTGAGTGTGTTATAAACTGCCGTGTCGCGGGGCATAGGCTGTATTCTCCCCCAGTGTACGCGTTTTGTTCCCGCCGTAGACTATGCAGAGTGCCGTCGGAAAGAGGACTGCTATTATTCTTTTATTGCTTATGTGGGCCGCCATCGGTAATAGTGCAACACCAAGGCAACCCGTGGTCACGGCGTGAATGAATCCACCTCCATGACCCAAGGCCAAAAATCAGATTAATATACTGACCATTCAGAGAATGGCCTACCAGATATTAAACTGATAAGAACAGATACTACACTTGATCTTAGCCATTAGGCCGAGAAGCGATAAAGAACAAGCGTTGCCATGATAGGCATCGTCCACACACCGTAACTGCTTGTGGAGCATGTCACGTTACTGTAAAGCTTACAACTGTCACCGCGTACGGATGGACGGCGACATAGTAAAAATCACGGCTGTTGATTTAGCCGTAGGATGGAGAGCGACTGTAGCGAGTGGATGGTAACTTACATGAATGCTAACAAAGGCGACGATACTAAGTGCGTGATATTACTTTCCAATATGTCTGCGTACATTCCGTTTATCAACGCATTACGCCAGAACGTGCGCGCGCGTTACACAGTAGACCATGCAGCCGAAATGCGACAGTGCGACCCTGCCAGGAGTCGAACCTGGAATCCCCTGATTCGTAGTCAGATGCCTTATCCATTGGGCCACAGGGCCATGCTTATGACTTCGCCCCATCGTCATTTTGGCTTGCGCATTCGTTTTACTTACGACAGAATTCTTCGTGTTTGTAGCCATGAAAGAAAGGGACTTCTGTGAGTGAATTTTTTTACTGTGGTCTAATAAAAAAGTCGAAACGCAGTGCCCAATATATGAATTGCTCCTAATAGCCGGAAACAGGCCGTGTCGATGATGTAGGCCGACATACGCAACGCAAACCAAAGAACGCTTTATGAAAATCCTAACACGAGCGCGGAAGAAGCCCAAATTAACAGACTAGATGTAATGCTGAAGACCTCAAACTCCAGCAGCTTCTCTTGCAGACTATTGCGTCGTACTACAAATAAAAATTAACATGCTTTCGCATAGTCGCGGCACCCAAAACGGACATTATACGATGTACAGAAACACACATTTCTGTTTTCGCGCCAAATCAATTCCCGGGAGTGGTACTTTTACGTCCGCATACTTCGCACCGTCTTAAATTATATCTCATTTACACGGTAATGTTTAGTATACTTCTACTGTGATAACAAGCATCGTTTATCGTTGGATTGTTGTAAGAAAACATTAAAAATGAGTGAAGCAGCTTCTCCAAAGAAAATCGCACCCAAGAAGAAACCTGCTGCAAAGAAGACAGCTGATCACCCTAAATATGTGGACATGATCAAGGCTGCTATCGCTACCCTAAAGGAACGCGGTGGTTCATCTCGCCAAGCTATTACAAAATATATTCATGCAAATTACAAAGTTGCTGAAAACTCAGATCATCATCTGAAAATGGCTCTTAAACGAGGAGTAACATCAGGCGATTTGATTCAAACTAAAGGCACTGGTGCTTCTGGATCATTCAAGCTAGGTCAGGTAAAAAAAGAAAAACCTAAGAAAAAGGCCGCAGCAAAAAAGCCAACGGCAAAGAAGCCTACTGCAAAGAAAAGTACACCAAAAAAGAAGCCAGCAAAGAAGAGCACGCCAAAGAAAGCAGCAAAGAAGCCTGCCACAAAGAAAGCCTCGGCTAAGAAACCAGCAGCTAAGAAACCCACAAAGAAGCCTGTTGCTAAAAAACCTGCAGCAAAGAAGGTCAAAAAGACTCCCAAAAAGGCAGCAAAGAAGACCGCAAAAAAATAATTTGTGTGTATCTGGCTATTACATTAACAAACGGCTATTTTTATAGCCACACATTTACAAAAAAACATTATCTTGGTACAAAGTTAAACTTGTTTAAGTCACTTAAACAGTTAAAAAAGAGTAAATTTAAGATTAGATTCCCTAAGTTTAAGTATTTTCGTTTTTAAATTTCTTATTTTCTTGCTTTTACTTTTCTTGCCCTTCATATTTTTAACATTGTCAAACTTTATGTAGCATAAAATTTTTATGTAGCATAAAATTTAAACAGAAAGCAGGACAAAGTTTGATATAAAAAGCTAGCCGTAATATTTTTTATGGATGTGTGGCTATAAAAATAGCCGTTTTTTGTTTGGTAAGATGCTTAGGCACGTTCCCCACGAATTCTTCTTGCCAACTGGATGTCTTTAGGCATGATTGTAACTCGTTTTGCGTGAATGGCACACAAGTTAGTATCCTCGAACAAGCCAACAAGGTACGCTTCAGAAGCCTCTTGCAGAGCCATAACGGCTGTGCTCTGGAATCGCAGATCTGTTTTGAAGTCCTGAGCAATTTCTCGCACAAGACGCTGGAAAGGCAACTTGCGGATCAAGAGCTCGGTTGACTTCTGGTATCTTCTGATTTCTCTGAGAGCAACTGTACCAGGTCTGTAACGATGTGGTTTTTTCACTCCTCCAGTAGCTGGTGCGCTTTTCCTCGCAGCTTTAGTGGCGAGTTGTTTTCGTGGAGCCTTTCCTCCAGTAGATTTACGTGCAGTTTGCTTTGTACGAGCCATATTTTAAGAAGTCGATGTAGTACGGATACACAAGACGGTCTAAAATGCACTATCGCGCCAAAGTTTTATTTCTCATATTGATTGACAGCTAAGGTTCAAAACAAACCATTTGATTGGTGCTAAGAAAGTAATTTCTGATTGGCTGCATAATGACATTACGCTCATTACTTTAACATTTTTATAAAATCTGTGTTTTTTGGCTACGGGAAAACGGCTGTATCTTCTGATACACAAAAGCTTTTGACTTTTTTTTTTTTTAGTAAGTAGCAGAAGGTTTGGCGAATTCCAACGATGCCAAATTTATTGCCTTACTGAAACATTAAGACCACGAATTTTTAAAAAAACTACAGTTTTACTTAAAAAAATGTACAAAATGTTCGGAACATTTTGTAATGACGCAACTCTATTGGTTAATTAGGGTGTTTCCACGAGCAGTAGGTAATTTTATGGCCTCTTTTTAAAGCTGTCTGAATTCTGTTAACTCAAACGTTGTTTTTGTACTCGTTCTGTACGCAACTATATCAATATGTCTGGACGCGGAAAAGGAGGTAAAGGATTGGGAAAAGGAGGTGCTAAACGTCACCGAAAAATTCTTCGTGATAACATTCAGGGAATCACAAAACCTGCTATTCGGCGTCTTGCTCGACGAGGTGGTGTCAAACGTATCTCTGGCCTTATCTATGAGGAAACCAGAGGTGTACTGAAGGTTTTCTTAGAGAATGTTATTCGTGATGCTGTAACCTACACAGAGCACGCTAAACGCAAGACCGTTACCGCTATGGATGTTGTTTATGCCTTAAAACGTCAAGGAAGAACTCTTTACGGATTCGGAGGTTAAGCGTTGTCATTGCTCAACAAAAACGGCTATTTTTATAGCCACAAATCTTTTAAAACATTACTTTGTGCACGCTTCCAAATTACACAATGTGTAAAGTCTTGTCACAGTTACATTTATTGCTATACGATACTATGTCATATATGACACAAAAAAAATTTAGAAATACTTTGTAGGGTTAATTTGCCTGGGAGTGTTTCCGTGAAAAGCTGGGTTAAGTTAAATGTAAGCAATAACATGGATCAATGTACTTGTCTTTTCTGCAAGTACAGCTAATAATACGTATGAAAAGTGAAGCTAATCCACACACACATGGGGAAGTATTTTAAATGTAGGCTAGTGTTCTTAAGCACATTATTTAGAAGTTTTATTAACTTCGGTTAACTTGTAGTGACGCCAAGTAAATGTTTTTTTAAAGATGTGTGGTCTTAAAAAAGACCGTTTGTGTTTGGTAGACGTTGGTTTACTTGCTGCTTGTGTATTTTGTGACGGCTTTTGTTCCTTCACTGACTGCGTGTTTTGCAAGTTCTCCAGGCAAGAGAAGACGTACTGCGGTTTGAATTTCACGAGAAGAGATGGTCGACTTTTTGTTTTGAAGAGCCAAACGCGAAGCTTCGGAAGCAATGCGCTCAAAGATGTCGTTGACAAATGAGTTCATGATGCTCATAGCTTTGCTTGAAACTCCGACATCTGGGTGAACTTGTTTCAAAACATTGTAGATGTAAATAGCATAACTTTCCTTTCTCTTTCTCTTGCGTTTCTTTTCACCAGTTCCACCAATCTTTCCTCCTTTTTTGCCGGCTCTTTTTTCACCTTTCTTGGCTACTTTAGGTGCCTGTTTTCCTCCTTTAGCTGCTGCGTCAGACATGGTTAAAAATTTTTGCTACTTAACTTGTAAATAAGCATTAAACTGCAAGTCAAAACTTTTTGTTTATAAGTAAAAAAATCGGATCGAATTCGATCCGAAAACGCCGATACGCAATTTAATTGGTTAAAAAAAAAATCTTTTGTTTAATACTTAATTATGATTGGTTAAAAAAACATGATTTCGATCCTATTTTTATGATGAAAAAACGAGTAAAGTTTATTTCGTTAACACTTACGTTAAATATTCGTACGTTTTTGTATTAACTTACAAATCAAATCGCAGTTATGTCTGGACGTGGAAAAGGTGGAAAAGCTAAGGCTAAAGCCAAGACAAGATCCTCAAGAGCTGGACTTCAATTTCCAGTCGGTAGAGTGCATAGATTCCTTCGTAGAGGGCACTATGCTAACCGAATTGGATCTGGAGCACCAGTTTACTTAGCAGCCGTCTTGGAATATTTATCTGCTGAGATATTGGAGTTGGCTGGTAACGCAGCAAGAGACAACAAAAAAGCTAGGATTATTCCAAGACATTTACAATTGGCTGTTCGTAATGATGAAGAATTAAACAAACTTTTGAGCGGTGTAACCATTGCAGCTGGTGGTGTTTTGCCAAACATTCAAGCTGTCTTACTCCCAAAGAAGAACGACAAAGGACAGAAGAAGTAAACCGCTACACTCAGAAAACAACGGCTATTTTTATAGCCACACATCTTTAAAAAAACATTGTTTTTTTCACAAAACTATAACCTTAAAGTCTAATAGATAATCCATGCATACGCCTTGTCCTAAGTAACTCAAAGAAATTAAATAAAAAAATTTGATCACAACGTCAAAATAAATTGCACGTATTTGCACCTACTAATGTCTACGGCCATACCACGATGAACACACCCGTTCTCGTCTGATCACGGAAGTTAAGCATCGTCGGGCCGGGATAGTACTTGGATGGGGGACCGCCTGGGAACTCCCGGTGTCGTAGGCTTTTCATTTTCATTTGCTGTGATATATTTCTTGTTATAACAATTAAGGAACGTGGCGGTTGTTGAAAGTGTTTCCTATGACATTTTCCTACGACATTTTCAGGTGATAGTACGAGAAAAAAGAGCTTTCAAATGCATACAAACTCGATCTATTGCCGATCATCCAATAACCCTGACGGAATGGCAAATAAAATAAAATTCCGCCGCCTTCCGAGGACTTATATCGCAATCACGTTTCGTAACAGCCAAGCGAGGTTTTACCTTAGCGTTTAAGTCACCACCGACATTTGGCCGCGCAACTTTTCTAAGCTCATTCATTTTGACTTAAGGAGGGGGCGAGCGCGGACGCAGGCCCCCACTACCAGAAATTGTACGGTCGAGTTACTGACGTTTGCAGTAATCGCAGAGGTCAGCCCAAGCGTAGTGCAATGCAAGAGCCTCACTCTGGAAGAAAACCCTCATTGATCAGTCTTTACTTCCCCGTCAGGTAAGTATGAGTTGGAACTGCACCGTAGCATGAGGGTACCCTTCAAAGTTTGTTAATGCTTGTGGCTTGAGTGTGTTATAAACTGCCGTGTCGCGGGGCATAGGCTGTATTCTCCCCCAGTGTACGCGTTTTGTTCCCGCCGTAGACTATGCAGAGTGCCGTCGGAAAGAGGACTGCTATTATTCTTTTATTGCTTATGTGGGCCGCCATCGGTAATAGTGCAACACCAAGGCAACCCGTGGTCACGGCGTGAATGAATCCACCTCCATGACCCAAGGCCAAAAATCAGATTAATATACTGACCATTCAGAGAATGGCCTACCAGATATTAAACTGATAAGAACAGATACTACACTTGATCTTAGCCATTAGGCCGAGAAGCGATAAAGAACAAGCGTTGCCATGATAGGCATCGTCCACACACCGTAACTGCTTGTGGAGCATGTCACGTTACTGTAAAGCTTACAACTGTCACCGCGTACGGATGGACGGCGACATAGTAAAAATCACGGCTGTTGATTTAGCCGTAGGATGGAGAGCGACTGTAGCGAGTGGATGGTAACTTACATGAATGCTAACAAAGGCGACGATACTAAGTGCGTGATATTACTTTCCAATATGTCTGCGTACATTCCGTTTATCAACGCATTACGCCAGAACGTGCGCGCGCGTTACACAGTAGACCATGCAGCCGAAATGCGACAGTGCGACCCTGCCAGGAGTCGAACCTGGAATCCCCTGATTCGTAGTCAGATGCCTTATCCATTGGGCCACAGGGCCATGCTTATGACTTCGCCCCATCGTCATTTTGGCTTGCGCATTCGTTTTACTTACGACAGAATTCTTCGTGTTTGTAGCCATGAAAGAAAGGGACTTCTGTGAGTGAATTTTTTTACTGTGGTCTAATAAAAAAGTCGAAACGCAGTGCCCAATATATGAATTGCTCCTAATAGCCGGAAACAGGCCGTGTCGATGATGTAGGCCGACATACGCAACGCAAACCAAAGAACGCTTTATGAAAATCCTAACACGAGCGCGGAAGAAGCCCAAATTAACAGACTAGATGTAATGCTGAAGACCTCAAACTCCAGCAGCTTCTCTTGCAGACTATTGCGTCGTACTACAAATAAAAATTAACATGCTTTCGCATAGTCGCGGCACCCAAAACGGACATTATACGATGTACAGAAACACACATTTCTGTTTTCGCGCCAAATCAATTCCCGGGAGTGGTACTTTTACGTCCGCATACTTCGCACCGTCTTAAATTATATCTCATTTACACGGTAATGTTTAGTATACTTCTACTGTGATAACAAGCATCGTTTATCGTTGGATTGTTGTAAGAAAACATTAAAAATGAGTGAAGCAGCTTCTCCAAAGAAAATCGCACCCAAGAAGAAACCTGCTGCAAAGAAGACAGCTGATCACCCTAAATATGTGGACATGATCAAGGCTGCTATCGCTACCCTAAAGGAACGCGGTGGTTCATCTCGCCAAGCTATTACAAAATATATTCATGCAAATTACAAAGTTGCTGAAAACTCAGATCATCATCTGAAAATGGCTCTTAAACGAGGAGTAACATCAGGCGATTTGATTCAAACTAAAGGCACTGGTGCTTCTGGATCATTCAAGCTAGGTCAGGTAAAAAAAGAAAAACCTAAGAAAAAGGCCGCAGCAAAAAAGCCAACGGCAAAGAAGCCTACTGCAAAGAAAAGTACACCAAAAAAGAAGCCAGCAAAGAAGAGCACGCCAAAGAAAGCAGCAAAGAAGCCTGCCACAAAGAAAGCCTCGGCTAAGAAACCAGCAGCTAAGAAACCCACAAAGAAGCCTGTTGCTAAAAAACCTGCAGCAAAGAAGGTCAAAAAGACTCCCAAAAAGGCAGCAAAGAAGACCGCAAAAAAATAATTTGTGTGTATCTGGCTATTACATTAACAAACGGCTATTTTTATAGCCACACATTTACAAAAAAACATTATCTTGGTACAAAGTTAAACTTGTTTAAGTCACTTAAACAGTTAAAAAAGAGTAAATTTAAGATTAGATTCCCTAAGTTTAAGTATTTTCGTTTTTAAATTTCTTATTTTCTTGCTTTTACTTTTCTTGCCCTTCATATTTTTAACATTGTCAAACTTTATGTAGCATAAAATTTTTATGTAGCATAAAATTTAAACAGAAAGCAGGACAAAGTTTGATATAAAAAGCTAGCCGTAATATTTTTTATGGATGTGTGGCTATAAAAATAGCCGTTTTTTGTTTGGTAAGATGCTTAGGCACGTTCCCCACGAATTCTTCTTGCCAACTGGATGTCTTTAGGCATGATTGTAACTCGTTTTGCGTGAATGGCACACAAGTTAGTATCCTCGAACAAGCCAACAAGGTACGCTTCAGAAGCCTCTTGCAGAGCCATAACGGCTGTGCTCTGGAATCGCAGATCTGTTTTGAAGTCCTGAGCAATTTCTCGCACAAGACGCTGGAAAGGCAACTTGCGGATCAAGAGCTCGGTTGACTTCTGGTATCTTCTGATTTCTCTGAGAGCAACTGTACCAGGTCTGTAACGATGTGGTTTTTTCACTCCTCCAGTAGCTGGTGCGCTTTTCCTCGCAGCTTTAGTGGCGAGTTGTTTTCGTGGAGCCTTTCCTCCAGTAGATTTACGTGCAGTTTGCTTTGTACGAGCCATATTTTAAGAAGTCGATGTAGTACGGATACACAAGACGGTCTAAAATGCACTATCGCGCCAAAGTTTTATTTCTCATATTGATTGACAGCTAAGGTTCAAAACAAACCATTTGATTGGTGCTAAGAAAGTAATTTCTGATTGGCTGCATAATGACATTACGCTCATTACTTTAACATTTTTATAAAATCTGTGTTTTTTGGCTACGGGAAAACGGCTGTATCTTCTGATACACAAAAGCTTTTGACTTTTTTTTTTTTTAGTAAGTAGCAGAAGGTTTGGCGAATTCCAACGATGCCAAATTTATTGCCTTACTGAAACATTAAGACCACGAATTTTTAAAAAAAACTACAGTTTTACTTAAAAAAATGTACAAAATGTTCGGAACATTTTGTAATGACGCAACTCTATTGGTTAATTAGGGTGTTTCCACGAGCAGTAGGTAATTTTATGGCCTCTTTTTAAAGCTGTCTGAATTCTGTTAACTCAAACGTTGTTTTTGTACTCGTTCTGTACGCAACTATATCAATATGTCTGGACGCGGAAAAGGAGGTAAAGGATTGGGAAAAGGAGGTGCTAAACGTCACCGAAAAATTCTTCGTGATAACATTCAGGGAATCACAAAACCTGCTATTCGGCGTCTTGCTCGACGAGGTGGTGTCAAACGTATCTCTGGCCTTATCTATGAGGAAACCAGAGGTGTACTGAAGGTTTTCTTAGAGAATGTTATTCGTGATGCTGTAACCTACACAGAGCACGCTAAACGCAAGACCGTTACCGCTATGGATGTTGTTTATGCCTTAAAACGTCAAGGAAGAACTCTTTACGGATTCGGAGGTTAAGCGTTGTCATTGCTCAACAAAAACGGCTATTTTTATAGCCACAAATCTTTTAAAACATTACTTTGTGCACGCTTCCAAATTACACAATGTGTAAAGTCTTGTCACAGTTACATTTATTGCTATACGATACTATGTCATATATGACACAAAAAAAATTTAGAAATACTTTGTAGGGTTAATTTGCCTGGGAGTGTTTCCGTGAAAAGCTGGGTTAAGTTAAATGTAAGCAATAACATGGATCAATGTACTTGTCTTTTCTGCAAGTACAGCTAATAATACGTATGAAAAGTGAAGCTAATCCACACACACATGGGGAAGTATTTTAAATGTAGGCTAGTGTTCTTAAGCACATTATTTAGAAGTTTTATTAACTTCGGTTAACTTGTAGTGACGCCAAGTAAATGTTTTTTTAAGATGTGTGGTCTTAAAAAAGACCGTTTGTGTTTGGTAGACGTTGGTTTACTTGCTGCTTGTGTATTTTGTGACGGCTTTTGTTCCTTCACTGACTGCGTGTTTTGCAAGTTCTCCAGGCAAGAGAAGACGTACTGCGGTTTGAATTTCACGAGAAGAGATGGTCGACTTTTTGTTTTGAAGAGCCAAACGCGAAGCTTCGGAAGCAATGCGCTCAAAGATGTCGTTGACAAATGAGTTCATGATGCTCATAGCTTTGCTTGAAACTCCGACATCTGGGTGAACTTGTTTCAAAACATTGTAGATGTAAATAGCATAACTTTCCTTTCTCTTTCTCTTGCGTTTCTTTTCACCAGTTCCACCAATCTTTCCTCCTTTTTTGCCGGCTCTTTTTTCACCTTTCTTGGCTACTTTAGGTGCCTGTTTTCCTCCTTTAGCTGCTGCGTCAGACATGGTTAAAAATTTTTGCTACTTAACTTGTAAATAAGCATTAAACTGCAAGTCAAAACTTTTTGTTTATAAGTAAAAAAATCGGATCGAATTCGATCCGAAAACGCCGATACGCAATTTAATTGGTTAAAAAAAAAATCTTTTGTTTAATACTTAATTATGATTGGTTAAAAAAACATGATTTCGATCCTATTTTTATGATGAAAAAACGAGTAAAGTTTATTTCGTTAACACTTACGTTAAATATTCGTACGTTTTTGTATTAACTTACAAATCAAATCGCAGTTATGTCTGGACGTGGAAAAGGTGGAAAAGCTAAGGCTAAAGCCAAGACAAGATCCTCAAGAGCTGGACTTCAATTTCCAGTCGGTAGAGTGCATAGATTCCTTCGTAGAGGGCACTATGCTAACCGAATTGGATCTGGAGCACCAGTTTACTTAGCAGCCGTCTTGGAATATTTATCTGCTGAGATATTGGAGTTGGCTGGTAACGCAGCAAGAGACAACAAAAAAGCTAGGATTATTCCAAGACATTTACAATTGGCTGTTCGTAATGATGAAGAATTAAACAAACTTTTGAGCGGTGTAACCATTGCAGCTGGTGGTGTTTTGCCAAACATTCAAGCTGTCTTATACTCCCAAAGAAGAACGACAAAGGACAGAAGAAGTAAACCGCTACACTCAGAAAACAACGGCTATTTTTATAGCCACACATCTTTAAAAAAACATTGTTTTTTTCACAAAACTATAACCTTAAAGTCTAATAGATAATCCATGCATACGCCTTGTCCTAAGTAACTCAAAGAAATTAAATAAAAAAATTTGATCACAACGTCAAAATAAATTGCACGTATTTGCACCTACTAATGTCTACGGCCATACCACGATGAACACACCCGTTCTCGTCTGATCACGGAAGTTAAGCATCGTCGGGCCGGGATAGTACTTGGATGGGGGACCGCCTGGGAACTCCCGGTGTCGTAGGCTTTTCATTTTCATTTGCTGTGATATATTTCTTGTTATAACAATTAAGGAACGTGGCGGTTGTTGAAAGTGTTTCCTATGACATTTTCCTACGACATTTTCAGGTGATAGTACGAGAAAAAAGAGCTTTCAAATGCATACAAACTCGATCTATTGCCGATCATCCAATAACCCTGACGGAATGGCAAATAAAATAAAATTCCGCCGCCTTCCGAGGACTTATATCGCAATCACGTTTCGTAACAGCCAAGCGAGGTTTTACCTTAGCGTTTAAGTCACCACCGACATTTGGCCGCGCAACTTTTCTAAGCTCATTCATTTTGACTTAAGGAGGGGGCGAGCGCGGACGCAGGCCCCCACTACCAGAAATTGTACGGTCGAGTTACTGACGTTTGCAGTAATCGCAGAGGGTCAGCCCAAGCGTAGTGCAATGCAAGAGCCTCACTCTGGAAGAAAACCCTCATTGATCAGTCTTTACTTCCCCGTCAGGTAAGTATGAGTTGGAACTGCACCGTAGCATGAGGGTACCCTTCAAAGTTTGTTAATGCTTGTGGCTTGAGTGTGTTATAAACTGCCGTGTCGCGGGGCATAGGCTGTATTCTCCCCCAGTGTACGCGTTTTGTTCCCGCCGTAGACTATGCAGAGTGCCGTCGGAAAGAGGACTGCTATTATTCTTTTATTGCTTATGTGGGCCGCCATCGGTAATAGTGCAACACCAAGGCAACCCGTGGTCACGGCGTGAATGAATCCACCTCCATGACCCAAGGCCAAAAATCAGATTAATATACTGACCATTCAGAGAATGGCCTACCAGATATTAAACTGATAAGAACAGATACTACACTTGATCTTAGCCATTAGGCCGAGAAGCGATAAAGAACAAGCGTTGCCATGATAGGCATCGTCCACACACCGTAACTGCTTGTGGAGCATGTCACGTTACTGTAAAGCTTACAACTGTCACCGCGTACGGATGGACGGCGACATAGTAAAAATCACGGCTGTTGATTTAGCCGTAGGATGGAGAGCGACTGTAGCGAGTGGATGGTAACTTACATGAATGCTAACAAAGGCGACGATACTAAGTGCGTGATATTACTTTCCAATATGTCTGCGTACATTCCGTTTATCAACGCATTACGCCAGAACGTGCGCGCGCGTTACACAGTAGACCATGCAGCCGAAATGCGACAGTGCGACCCTGCCAGGAGTCGAACCTGGAATCCCCTGATTCGTAGTCAGATGCCTTATCCATTGGGCCACAGGGCCATGCTTATGACTTCGCCCCATCGTCATTTTGGCTTGCGCATTCGTTTTACTTACGACAGAATTCTTCGTGTTTGTAGCCATGAAAGAAAGGGACTTCTGTGAGTGAATTTTTTTACTGTGGTCTAATAAAAAAGTCGAAACGCAGTGCCCAATATATGAATTGCTCCTAATAGCCGGAAACAGGCCGTGTCGATGATGTAGGCCGACATACGCAACGCAAACCAAAGAACGCTTTATGAAAATCCTAACACGAGCGCGGAAGAAGCCCAAATTAACAGACTAGATGTAATGCTGAAGACCTCAAACTCCAGCAGCTTCTCTTGCAGACTATTGCGTCGTACTACAAATAAAAATTAACATGCTTTCGCATAGTCGCGGCACCCAAAACGGACATTATACGATGTACAGAAACACACATTTCTGTTTTCGCGCCAAATCAATTCCCGGGAGTGGTACTTTTACGTCCGCATACTTCGCACCGTCTTAAATTATATCTCATTTACACGGTAATGTTTAGTATACTTCTACTGTGATAACAAGCATCGTTTATCGTTGGATTGTTGTAAGAAAACATTAAAAATGAGTGAAGCAGCTTCTCCAAAGAAAATCGCACCCAAGAAGAAACCTGCTGCAAAGAAGACAGCTGATCACCCTAAATATGTGGACATGATCAAGGCTGCTATCGCTACCCTAAAGGAACGCGGTGGTTCATCTCGCCAAGCTATTACAAAATATATTCATGCAAATTACAAAGTTGCTGAAAACTCAGATCATCATCTGAAAATGGCTCTTAAACGAGGAGTAACATCAGGCGATTTGATTCAAACTAAAGGCACTGGTGCTTCTGGATCATTCAAGCTAGGTCAGGTAAAAAAAGAAAAACCTAAGAAAAAGGCCGCAGCAAAAAAGCCAACGGCAAAGAAGCCTACTGCAAAGAAAAGTACACCAAAAAAGAAGCCAGCAAAGAAGAGCACGCCAAAGAAAGCAGCAAAGAAGCCTGCCACAAAGAAAGCCTCGGCTAAGAAACCAGCAGCTAAGAAACCCACAAAGAAGCCTGTTGCTAAAAAACCTGCAGCAAAGAAGGTCAAAAAGACTCCCAAAAAGGCAGCAAAGAAGACCGCAAAAAAATAATTTGTGTGTATCTGGCTATTACATTAACAAACGGCTATTTTTATAGCCACACATTTACAAAAAAACATTATCTTGGTACAAAGTTAAACTTGTTTAAGTCACTTAAACAGTTAAAAAAGAGTAAATTTAAGATTAGATTCCCTAAGTTTAAGTATTTTCGTTTTTAAATTTCTTATTTTCTTGCTTTTACTTTTCTTGCCCTTCATATTTTTAACATTGTCAAACTTTATGTAGCATAAAATTTTTATGTAGCATAAAATTTAAACAGAAAGCAGGACAAAGTTTGATATAAAAAGCTAGCCGTAATATTTTTTATGGATGTGTGGCTATAAAAATAGCCGTTTTTTGTTTGGTAAGATGCTTAGGCACGTTCCCCACGAATTCTTCTTGCCAACTGGATGTCTTTAGGCATGATTGTAACTCGTTTTGCGTGAATGGCACACAAGTTAGTATCCTCGAACAAGCCAACAAGGTACGCTTCAGAAGCCTCTTGCAGAGCCATAACGGCTGTGCTCTGGAATCGCAGATCTGTTTTGAAGTCCTGAGCAATTTCTCGCACAAGACGCTGGAAAGGCAACTTGCGGATCAAGAGCTCGGTTGACTTCTGGTATCTTCTGATTTCTCTGAGAGCAACTGTACCAGGTCTGTAACGATGTGGTTTTTTCACTCCTCCAGTAGCTGGTGCGCTTTTCCTCGCAGCTTTAGTGGCGAGTTGTTTTCGTGGAGCCTTTCCTCCAGTAGATTTACGTGCAGTTTGCTTTGTACGAGCCATATTTTAAGAAGTCGATGTAGTACGGATACACAAGACGGTCTAAAATGCACTATCGCGCCAAAGTTTTATTTCTCATATTGATTGACAGCTAAGGTTCAAAACAAACCATTTGATTGGTGCTAAGAAAGTAATTTCTGATTGGCTGCATAATGACATTACGCTCATTACTTTAACATTTTTATAAAATCTGTGTTTTTTGGCTACGGGAAAACGGCTGTATCTTCTGATACACAAAAGCTTTTGACTTTTTTTTTTTTTAGTAAGTAGCAGAAGGTTTGGCGAATTCCAACGATGCCAAATTTATTGCCTTACTGAAACATTAAGACCACGAATTTTTAAAAAAACTACAGTTTTACTTAAAAAAATGTACAAAATGTTCGGAACATTTTGTAATGACGCAACTCTATTGGTTAATTAGGGTGTTTCCACGAGCAGTAGGTAATTTTATGGCCTCTTTTTAAAGCTGTCTGAATTCTGTTAACTCAAACGTTGTTTTTGTACTCGTTCTGTACGCAACTATATCAATATGTCTGGACGCGGAAAAGGAGGTAAAGGATTGGGAAAAGGAGGTGCTAAACGTCACCGAAAAATTCTTCGTGATAACATTCAGGGAATCACAAAACCTGCTATTCGGCGTCTTGCTCGACGAGGTGGTGTCAAACGTATCTCTGGCCTTATCTATGAGGAAACCAGAGGTGTACTGAAGGTTTTCTTAGAGAATGTTATTCGTGATGCTGTAACCTACACAGAGCACGCTAAACGCAAGACCGTTACCGCTATGGATGTTGTTTATGCCTTAAAACGTCAAGGAAGAACTCTTTACGGATTCGGAGGTTAAGCGTTGTCATTGCTCAACAAAAACGGCTATTTTTATAGCCACAAATCTTTTAAAACATTACTTTGTGCACGCTTCCAAATTACACAATGTGTAAAGTCTTGTCACAGTTACATTTATTGCTATACGATACTATGTCATATATGACACAAAAAAAATTTAGAAATACTTTGTAGGGTTAATTTGCCTGGGAGTGTTTCCGTGAAAAGCTGGGTTAAGTTAAATGTAAGCAATAACATGGATCAATGTACTTGTCTTTTCTGCAAGTACAGCTAATAATACGTATGAAAAGTGAAGCTAATCCACACACACATGGGGAAGTATTTTAAATGTAGGCTAGTGTTCTTAAGCACATTATTTAGAAGTTTTATTAACTTCGGTTAACTTGTAGTGACGCCAAGTAAATGTTTTTTTAAAGATGTGTGGTCTTAAAAAAGACCGTTTGTGTTTGGTAGACGTTGGTTTACTTGCTGCTTGTGTATTTTGTGACGGCTTTTGTTCCTTCACTGACTGCGTGTTTTGCAAGTTCTCCAGGCAAGAGAAGACGTACTGCGGTTTGAATTTCACGAGAAGAGATGGTCGACTTTTTGTTTTGAAGAGCCAAACGCGAAGCTTCGGAAGCAATGCGCTCAAAGATGTCGTTGACAAATGAGTTCATGATGCTCATAGCTTTGCTTGAAACTCCGACATCTGGGTGAACTTGTTTCAAAACATTGTAGATGTAAATAGCATAACTTTCCTTTCTCTTTCTCTTGCGTTTCTTTTCACCAGTTCCACCAATCTTTCCTCCTTTTTTGCCGGCTCTTTTTTCACCTTTCTTGGCTACTTTAGGTGCCTGTTTTCCTCCTTTAGCTGCTGCGTCAGACATGGTTAAAAATTTTTGCTACTTAACTTGTAAATAAGCATTAAACTGCAAGTCAAAACTTTTTGTTTATAAGTAAAAAAATCGATCGAATTCGATCCGAAAACGCCGATACGCAATTTAATTGGTTAAAAAAAAAATCTTTTGTTTAATACTTAATTATGATTGGTTAAAAAAACATGATTTCGATCCTATTTTTATGATGAAAAAACGAGTAAAGTTTATTTCGTTAACACTTACGTTAAATATTCGTACGTTTTTTGTATTAACTTACAAATCAAATCGCAGTTATGTCTGGACGTGGAAAAGGTGGAAAAGCTAAGGCTAAAGCCAAGACAAGATCCTCAAGAGCTGGACTTCAATTTCCAGTCGGTAGAGTGCATAGATTCCTTCGTAGAGGGCACTATGCTAACCGAATTGGATCTGGAGCACCAGTTTACTTAGCAGCCGTCTTGGAATATTTATCTGCTGAGATATTGGAGTTGGCTGGTAACGCAGCAAGAGACAACAAAAAAGCTAGGATTATTCCAAGACATTTACAATTGGCTGTTCGTAATGATGAAGAATTAAACAAACTTTTGAGCGGTGTAACCATTGCAGCTGGTGGTGTTTTGCCAAACATTCAAGCTGTCTTACTCCCAAAGAAGAACGACAAAGGACAGAAGAAGTAAACCGCTACACTCAGAAAACAACGGCTATTTTTATAGCCACACATCTTTAAAAAAACATTGTTTTTTTCACAAAACTATAACCTTAAAGTCTAATAGATAATCCATGCATACGCCTTGTCCTAAGTAACTCAAAGAAATTAAATAAAAAAATTTGATCACAACGTCAAAATAAATTGCACGTATTTGCACCTACTAATGTCTACGGCCATACCACGATGAACACACCCGTTCTCGTCTGATCACGGAAGTTAAGCATCGTCGGGCCGGGATAGTACTTGGATGGGGGACCGCCTGGGAACTCCCGGTGTCGTAGGCTTTTCATTTTCATTTGCTGTGATATATTTCTTGTTATAACAATTAAGGAACGTGGCGGTTGTTGAAAGTGTTTCCTATGACATTTTCCTACGACATTTTCAGGTGATAGTACGAGAAAAAAGAGCTTTCAAATGCATACAAACTCGATCTATTGCCGATCATCCAATAACCCTGACGGAATGGCAAATAAAATACAATTCCGCCGCCTTCCGAGGACTTATATCGCAATCACGTTTCGTAACAGCCAAGCGAGGTTTTACCTTAGCGTTTAAGTCACCACCGACATTTGGCCGCGCAACTTTTCTAAGCTCATTCATTTTGACTTAAGGAGGGGGCGAGCGCGGACGCAGGCCCCCACTACCAGAAATTGTACGGTCGAGTTACTGACGTTTGCAGTAATCGCAGAGGTCAGCCCAAGCGTAGTGCAATGCAAGAGCCTCACTCTGGAAGAAAACCCTCATTGATCAGTCTTTACTTCCCCGTCAGGTAAGTATGAGTTGGAACTGCACCGTAGCATGAGGGTACCCTTCAAAGTTTGTTAATGCTTGTGGCTTGAGTGTGTTATAAACTGCCGTGTCGCGGGGCATAGGCTGTATTCTCCCCCAGTGTACGCGTTTTGTTCCCGCCGTAGACTATGCAGAGTGCCGTCGGAAAGAGGACTGCTATTATTCTTTTATTGCTTATGTGGGCCGCCATCGGTAATAGTGCAACACCAAGGCAACCCGTGGTCACGGCGTGAATGAATCCACCTCCATGACCCAAGGCCAAAAATCAGATTAATATACTGACCATTCAGAGAATGGCCTACCAGATATTAAACTGATAAGAACAGATACTACACTTGATCTTAGCCATTAGGCCGAGAAGCGATAAAGAACAAGCGTTGCCATGATAGGCATCGTCCACACACCGTAACTGCTTGTGGAGCATGTCACGTTACTGTAAAGCTTACAACTGTCACCGCGTACGGATGGACGGCGACATAGTAAAAATCACGGCTGTTGATTTAGCCGTAGGATGGAGAGCGACTGTAGCGAGTGGATGGTAACTTACATGAATGCTAACAAAGGCGACGATACTAAGTGCGTGATATTACTTTCCAATATGTCTGCGTACATTCCGTTTATCAACGCATTACGCCAGAACGTGCGCGCGCGTTACACAGTAGACCATGCAGCCGAAATGCGACAGTGCGACCCTGCCAGGAGTCGAACCTGGAATCCCCTGATTCGTAGTCAGATGCCTTATCCATTGGGCCACAGGGCCATGCTTATGACTTCGCCCCATCGTCATTTTGGCTTGCGCATTCGTTTTACTTACGACAGAATTCTTCGTGTTTGTAGCCATGAAAGAAAGGGACTTCTGTGAGTGAATTTTTTTACTGTGGTCTAATAAAAAAGTCGAAACGCAGTGCCCAATATATGAATTGCTCCTAATAGCCGGAAACAGGCCGTGTCGATGATGTAGGCCGACATACGCAACGCAAACCAAAGAACGCTTTATGAAAATCCTAACACGAGCGCGGAAGAAGCCCAAATTAACAGACTAGATGTAATGCTGAAGACCTCAAACTCCAGCAGCTTCTCTTGCAGACTATTGCGTCGTACTACAAATAAAAATTAACATGCTTTCGCATAGTCGCGGCACCCAAAACGGACATTATACGATGTACAGAAACACACATTTCTGTTTTCGCGCCAAATCAATTCCCGGGAGTGGTACTTTTACGTCCGCATACTTCGCACCGTCTTAAATTATATCTCATTTACACGGTAATGTTTAGTATACTTCTACTGTGATAACAAGCATCGTTTATCGTTGGATTGTTGTAAGAAAACATTAAAAATGAGTGAAGCAGCTTCTCCAAAGAAAATCGCACCCAAGAAGAAACCTGCTGCAAAGAAGACAGCTGATCACCCTAAATATGTGGACATGATCAAGGCTGCTATCGCTACCCTAAAGGAACGCGGTGGTTCATCTCGCCAAGCTATTACAAAATATATTCATGCAAATTACAAAGTTGCTGAAAACTCAGATCATCATCTGAAAATGGCTCTTAAACGAGGAGTAACATCAGGCGATTTGATTCAAACTAAAGGCACTGGTGCTTCTGGATCATTCAAGCTAGGTCAGGTAAAAAAAGAAAAACCTAAGAAAAAGGCCGCAGCAAAAAAGCCAACGGCAAAGAAGCCTACTGCAAAGAAAAGTACACCAAAAAAGAAGCCAGCAAAGAAGAGCACGCCAAAGAAAGCAGCAAAGAAGCCTGCCACAAAGAAAGCCTCGGCTAAGAAACCAGCAGCTAAGAAACCCACAAAGAAGCCTGTTGCTAAAAAACCTGCAGCAAAGAAGGTCAAAAAGACTCCCAAAAAGGCAGCAAAGAAGACCGCAAAAAAATAGTTTGTGTGTATCTGGCTATTACATTAACAAACGGCTATTTTTATAGCCACACATTTACAAAAAAACATTATCTTGGTACAAAGTTAAACTTGTTTAAGTCACTTAAACAGTTAAAAAAGAGTAAATTTAAGATTAGATTCCCTAAGTTTAAGTATTTTCGTTTTTAAATTTCTTATTTTCTTGCTTTTACTTTTCTTGCCCTTCATATTTTTAACATTGTCAAACTTTATGTAGCATAAAATTTTTATGTAGCATAAAATTTAAACAGAAAGCAGGACAAAGTTTGATATAAAAAGCTAGCCGTAATATTTTTTATGGATGTGTGGCTATAAAAATAGCCGTTTTTTGTTTGGTAAGATGCTTAGGCACGTTCCCCACGAATTCTTCTTGCCAACTGGATGTCTTTAGGCATGATTGTAACTCGTTTTGCGTGAATGGCACACAAGTTAGTATCCTCGAACAAGCCAACAAGGTACGCTTCAGAAGCCTCTTGCAGAGCCATAACGGCTGTGCTCTGGAATCGCAGATCTGTTTTGAAGTCCTGAGCAATTTCTCGCACAAGACGCTGGAAAGGCAACTTGCGGATCAAGAGCTCGGTTGACTTCTGGTATCTTCTGATTTCTCTGAGAGCAACTGTACCAGGTCTGTAACGATGTGGTTTTTTCACTCCTCCAGTAGCTGGTGCGCTTTTCCTCGCAGCTTTAGTGGCGAGTTGTTTTCGTGGAGCCTTTCCTCCAGTAGATTTACGTGCAGTTTGCTTTGTACGAGCCATATTTTAAGAAGTCGATGTAGTACGGATACACAAGACGGTCTAAAATGCACTATCGCGCCAAAGTTTTATTTCTCATATTGATTGACAGCTAAGGTTCAAAACAAACCATTTGATTGGTGCTAAGAAAGTAATTTCTGATTGGCTGCATAATGACATTACGCTCATTACTTTAACATTTTTATAAAATCTGTGTTTTTTGGCTACGGGAAAACGGCTGTATCTTCTGATACACAAAAGCTTTTGACTTTTTTTTTTTTTAGTAAGTAGCAGAAGGTTTGGCGAATTCCAACGATGCCAAATTTATTGCCTTACTGAAACATTAAGACCACGAATTTTTAAAAAAACTACAGTTTTACTTAAAAAAATGTACAAAATGTTCGGAACATTTTGTAATGACGCAACTCTATTGGTTAATTAGGGTGTTTCCACGAGCAGTAGGTAATTTTATGGCCTCTTTTTAAAGCTGTCTGAATTCTGTTAACTCAAACGTTGTTTTTGTACTCGTTCTGTACGCAACTATATCAATATGTCTGGACGCGGAAAAGGAGGTAAAGGATTGGGAAAAGGAGGTGCTAAACGTCACCGAAAAATTCTTCGTGATAACATTCAGGGAATCACAAAACCTGCTATTCGGCGTCTTGCTCGACGAGGTGGTGTCAAACGTATCTCTGGCCTTATCTATGAGGAAACCAGAGGTGTACTGAAGGTTTTCTTAGAGAATGTTATTCGTGATGCTGTAACCTACACAGAGCACGCTAAACGCAAGACCGTTACCGCTATGGATGTTGTTTATGCCTTAAAACGTCAAGGAAGAACTCTTTACGGATTCGGAGGTTAAGCGTTGTCATTGCTCAACAAAAACGGCTATTTTTATAGCCACAAATCTTTTAAAACATTACTTTGTGCACGCTTCCAAATTACACAATGTGTAAAGTCTTGTCACAGTTACATTTATTGCTATACGATACTATGTCATATATGACACAAAAAAAATTTAGAAATACTTTGTAGGGTTAATTTGCCTGGGAGTGTTTCCGTGAAAAGCTGGGTTAAGTTAAATGTAAGCAATAACATGGATCAATGTACTTGTCTTTTCTGCAAGTACAGCTAATAATACGTATGAAAAGTGAAGCTAATCCACACACACATGGGGAAGTATTTTAAATGTAGGCTAGTGTTCTTAAGCACATTATTTAGAAGTTTTATTAACTTCGGTTAACTTGTAGTGACGCCAAGTAAATGTTTTTTTAAAGATGTGTGGTCTTAAAAAAGACCGTTTGTGTTTGGTAGACGTTGGTTTACTTGCTGCTTGTGTATTTTGTGACGGCTTTTGTTCCTTCACTGACTGCGTGTTTTGCAAGTTCTCCAGGCAAGAGAAGACGTACTGCGGTTTGAATTTCACGAGAAGAGATGGTCGACTTTTTGTTTTGAAGAGCCAAACGCGAAGCTTCGGAAGCAATGCGCTCAAAGATGTCGTTGACAAATGAGTTCATGATGCTCATAGCTTTGCTTGAAACTCCGACATCTGGGTGAACTTGTTTCAAAACATTGTAGATGTAAATAGCATAACTTTCCTTTCTCTTTCTCTTGCGTTTCTTTTCACCAGTTCCACCAATCTTTCCTCCTTTTTTGCCGGCTCTTTTTTCACCTTTCTTGGCTACTTTAGGTGCCTGTTTTCCTCCTTTAGCTGCTGCGTCAGACATGGTTAAAAATTTTTGCTACTTAACTTGTAAATAAGCATTAAACTGCAAGTCAAAACTTTTTGTTTATAAGTAAAAAAATCGGATCGAATTCGATCCGAAAACGCCGATACGCAATTTAATTGGTTAAAAAAAAAATCTTTTGTTTAATACTTAATTATGATTGGTTAAAAAAACATGATTTCGATCCTATTTTTATGATGAAAAAACGAGTAAAGTTTATTTCGTTAACACTTACGTTAAATATTCGTACGTTTTTGTATTAACTTACAAATCAAATCGCAGTTATGTCTGGACGTGGAAAAGGTGGAAAAGCTAAGGCTAAAGCCAAGACAAGATCCTCAAGAGCTGGACTTCAATTTCCAGTCGGTAGAGTGCATAGATTCCTTCGTAGAGGGCACTATGCTAACCGAATTGGATCTGGAGCACCAGTTTACTTAGCAGCCGTCTTGGAATATTTATCTGCTGAGATATTGGAGTTGGCTGGTAACGCAGCAAGAGACAACAAAAAAGCTAGGATTATTCCAAGACATTTACAATTGGCTGTTCGTAATGATGAAGAATTAAACAAACTTTTGAGCGGTGTAACCATTGCAGCTGGTGGTGTTTTGCCAAACATTCAAGCTGTCTTACTCCCAAAGAAGAACGACAAAGGACAGAAGAAGTAAACCGCTACACTCAGAAAACAACGGCTATTTTTATAGCCACACATCTTTAAAAAAACATTGTTTTTTTCACAAAACTATAACCTTAAAGTCTAATAGATAATCCATGCATACGCCTTGTCCTAAGTAACTCAAAGAAATTAAATAAAAAAATTTGATCACAACGTCAAAATAAATTGCACGTATTTGCACCTACTAATGTCTACGGCCATACCACGATGAACACACCCGTTCTCGTCTGATCACGGAAGTTAAGCATCGTCGGGCCGGGATAGTACTTGGATGGGGGACCGCCTGGGAACTCCCGGTGTCGTAGGCTTTTCATTTTCATTTGCTGTGATATATTTCTTGTTATAACAATTAAGGAACGTGGCGGTTGTTGAAAGTGTTTCCTATGACATTTTCCTACGACATTTTCAGGTGATAGTACGAGAAAAAAGAGCTTTCAAATGCATACAAACTCGATCTATTGCCGATCATCCAATAACCCTGACGGAATGGCAAATAAAATAAAATTCCGCCGCCTTCCGAGGACTTATATCGCAATCACGTTTCGTAACAGCCAAGCGAGGTTTTACCTTAGCGTTTAAGTCACCACCGACATTTGGCCGCGCAACTTTTCTAAGCTCATTCATTTTGACTTAAGGAGGGGGCGAGCGCGGACGCAGGCCCCCACTACCAGAAATTGTACGGTCGAGTTACTGACGTTTGCAGTAATCGCAGAGGTCAGCCCAAGCGTAGTGCAATGCAAGAGCCTCACTCTGGAAGAAAACCCTCATTGATCAGTCTTTACTTCCCCGTCAGGTAAGTATGAGTTGGAACTGCACCGTAGCATGAGGGTACCCTTCAAAGTTTGTTAATGCTTGTGGCTTGAGTGTGTTATAAACTGCCGTGTCGCGGGGCATAGGCTGTATTCTCCCCCAGTGTACGCGTTTTGTTCCCGCCGTAGACTATGCAGAGTGCCGTCGGAAAGAGGACTGCTATTATTCTTTTATTGCTTATGTGGGCCGCCATCGGTAATAGTGCAACACCAAGGCAACCCGTGGTCACGGCGTGAATGAATCCACCTCCATGACCCAAGGCCAAAAATCAGATTAATATACTGACCATTCAGAGAATGGCCTACCAGATATTAAACTGATAAGAACAGATACTACACTTGATCTTAGCCATTAGGCCGAGAAGCGATAAAGAACAAGCGTTGCCATGATAGGCATCGTCCACACACCGTAACTGCTTGTGGAGCATGTCACGTTACTGTAAAGCTTACAACTGTCACCGCGTACGGATGGACGGCGACATAGTAAAAATCACGGCTGTTGATTTAGCCGTAGGATGGAGAGCGACTGTAGCGAAGTGGATGGTAACTTACATGAATGCTAACAAAGGCGACGATACTAAGTGCGTGATATTACTTTCCAATATGTCTGCGTACATTCCGTTTATCAACGCATTACGCCAGAACGTGCGCGCGCGTTACACAGTAGACCATGCAGCCGAAATGCGACAGTGCGACCCTGCCAGGAGTCGAACCTGGAATCCCCTGATTCGTAGTCAGATGCCTTATCCATTGGGCCACAGGGCCATGCTTATGACTTCGCCCCATCGTCATTTTGGCTTGCGCATTCGTTTTACTTACGACAGAATTCTTCGTGTTTGTAGCCATGAAAGAAAGGGACTTCTGTGAGTGAATTTTTTTACTGTGGTCTAATAAAAAAGTCGAAACGCAGTGCCCAATATATGAATTGCTCCTAATAGCCGGAAACAGGCCGTGTCGATGATGTAGGCCGACATACGCAACGCAAACCAAAGAACGCTTTATGAAAATCCTAACACGAGCGCGGAAGAAGCCCAAATTAACAGACTAGATGTAATGCTGAAGACCTCAAACTCCAGCAGCTTCTCTTGCAGACTATTGCGTCGTACTACAAATAAAAATTAACATGCTTTCGCATAGTCGCGGCACCCAAAACGGACATTATACGATGTACAGAAACACACATTTCTGTTTTCGCGCCAAATCAATTCCCGGGAGTGGTACTTTTACGTCCGCATACTTCGCACCGTCTTAAATTATATCTCATTTACACGGTAATGTTTAGTATACTTCTACTGTGATAACAAGCATCGTTTATCGTTGGATTGTTGTAAGAAAACATTAAAAATGAGTGAAGCAGCTTCTCCAAAGAAAATCGCACCCAAGAAGAAACCTGCTGCAAAGAAGACAGCTGATCACCCTAAATATGTGGACATGATCAAGGCTGCTATCGCTACCCTAAAGGAACGCGGTGGTTCATCTCGCCAAGCTATTACAAAATATATTCATGCAAATTACAAAGTTGCTGAAAACTCAGATCATCATCTGAAAATGGCTCTTAAACGAGGAGTAACATCAGGCGATTTGATTCAAACTAAAGGCACTGGTGCTTCTGGATCATTCAAGCTAGGTCAGGTAAAAAAAGAAAAACCTAAGAAAAAGGCCGCAGCAAAAAAGCCAACGGCAAAGAAGCCTACTGCAAAGAAAAGTACACCAAAAAAGAAGCCAGCAAAGAAGAGCACGCCAAAGAAAGCAGCAAAGAAGCCTGCCACAAAGAAAGCCTCGGC
>NC_079883.1:8563061-8605565 GCF_029227915.1 Hydractinia symbiolongicarpus | reverse complement strand
ATCTTCTGATACACAAAAGCTTTTGACTTTTTTTTTTTTTAGTAAGTAGCAGAAGGTTTGGCGAATTCCAACGATGCCAAATTTATTGCCTTACTGAAACATTAAGACCACGAATTTTTAAAAAAACTACAGTTTTACTTAAAAAAATGTACAAAATGTTCGGAACATTTTGTAATGACGCAACTCTATTGGTTAATTAGGGTGTTTCCACGAGCAGTAGGTAATTTTATGGCCTCTTTTTAAAGCTGTCTGAATTCTGTTAACTCAAACGTTGTTTTTGTACTCGTTCTGTACGCAACTATATCAATATGTCTGGACGCGGAAAAGGAGGTAAAGGATTGGGAAAAGGAGGTGCTAAACGTCACCGAAAAATTCTTCGTGATAACATTCAGGGAATCACAAAACCTGCTATTCGGCGTCTTGCTCGACGAGGTGGTGTCAAACGTATCTCTGGCCTTATCTATGAGGAAACCAGAGGTGTACTGAAGGTTTTCTTAGAGAATGTTATTCGTGATGCTGTAACCTACACAGAGCACGCTAAACGCAAGACCGTTACCGCTATGGATGTTGTTTATGCCTTAAAACGTCAAGGAAGAACTCTTTACGGATTCGGAGGTTAAGCGTTGTCATTGCTCAACAAAAACGGCTATTTTTATAGCCACAAATCTTTTAAAACATTACTTTGTGCACGCTTCCAAATTACACAATGTGTAAAGTCTTGTCACAGTTACATTTATTGCTATACGATACTATGTCATATATGACACAAAAAAAATTTAGAAATACTTTGTAGGGTTAATTTGCCTGGGAGTGTTTCCGTGAAAAGCTGGGTTAAGTTAAATGTAAGCAATAACATGGATCAATGTACTTGTCTTTTCTGCAAGTACAGCTAATAATACGTATGAAAAGTGAAGCTAATCCACACACACATGGGGAAGTATTTTAAATGTAGGCTAGTGTTCTTAAGCACATTATTTAGAAGTTTTATTAACTTCGGTTAACTTGTAGTGACGCCAAGTAAATGTTTTTTTAAAGATGTGTGGTCTTAAAAAAGACCGTTTGTGTTTGGTAGACGTTGGTTTACTTGCTGCTTGTGTATTTTGTGACGGCTTTTGTTCCTTCACTGACTGCGTGTTTTGCAAGTTCTCCAGGCAAGAGAAGACGTACTGCGGTTTGAATTTCACGAGAAGAGATGGTCGACTTTTTGTTTTGAAGAGCCAAACGCGAAGCTTCGGAAGCAATGCGCTCAAAGATGTCGTTGACAAATGAGTTCATGATGCTCATAGCTTTGCTTGAAACTCCGACATCTGGGTGAACTTGTTTCAAAACATTGTAGATGTAAATAGCATAACTTTCCTTTCTCTTTCTCTTGCGTTTCTTTTCACCAGTTCCACCAATCTTTCCTCCTTTTTTGCCGGCTCTTTTTTCACCTTTCTTGGCTACTTTAGGTGCCTGTTTTCCTCCTTTAGCTGCTGCGTCAGACATGGTTAAAAATTTTTGCTACTTAACTTGTAAATAAGCATTAAACTGCAAGTCAAAACTTTTTGTTTATAAGTAAAAAAATCGGATCGAATTCGATCCGAAAACGCCGATACGCAATTTAATTGGTTAAAAAAAAAATCTTTTGTTTAATACTTAATTATGATTGGTTAAAAAAACATGATTTCGATCCTATTTTTATGATGAAAAAACGAGTAAAGTTTATTTCGTTAACACTTACGTTAAATATTCGTACGTTTTTGTATTAACTTACAAATCAAATCGCAGTTATGTCTGGACGTGGAAAAGGTGGAAAAGCTAAGGCTAAAGCCAAGACAAGATCCTCAAGAGCTGGACTTCAATTTCCAGTCGGTAGAGTGCATAGATTCCTTCGTAGAGGGCACTATGCTAACCGAATTGGATCTGGAGCACCAGTTTACTTAGCAGCCGTCTTGGAATATTTATCTGCTGAGATATTGGAGTTGGCTGGTAACGCAGCAAGAGACAACAAAAAAGCTAGGATTATTCCAAGACATTTACAATTGGCTGTTCGTAATGATGAAGAATTAAACAAACTTTTGAGCGGTGTAACCATTGCAGCTGGTGGTGTTTTGCCAAACATTCAAGCTGTCTTACTCCCAAAGAAGAACGACAAAGGACAGAAGAAGTAAACCGCTACACTCAGAAAACAACGGCTATTTTTATAGCCACACATCTTTAAAAAAACATTGTTTTTTTCACAAAACTATAACCTTAAAGTCTAATAGATAATCCATGCATACGCCTTGTCCTAAGTAACTCAAAGAAATTAAATAAAAAAATTTGATCACAACGTCAAAATAAATTGCACGTATTTGCACCTACTAATGTCTACGGCCATACCACGATGAACACACCCGTTCTCGTCTGATCACGGAAGTTAAGCATCGTCGGGCCGGGATAGTACTTGGATGGGGGACCGCCTGGGAACTCCCGGTGTCGTAGGCTTTTCATTTTCATTTGCTGTGATATATTTCTTGTTATAACAATTAAGGAACGTGGCGGTTGTTGAAAGTGTTTCCTATGACATTTTCCTACGACATTTTCAGGTGATAGTACGAGAAAAAAGAGCTTTCAAATGCATACAAACTCGATCTATTGCCGATCATCCAATAACCCTGACGGAATGGCAAATAAAATAAAATTCCGCCGCCTTCCGAGGACTTATATCGCAATCACGTTTCGTAACAGCCAAGCGAGGTTTTACCTTAGCGTTTAAGTCACCACCGACATTTGGCCGCGCAACTTTTCTAAGCTCATTCATTTTGACTTAAGGAGGGGGCGAGCGCGGACGCAGGCCCCCACTACCAGAAATTGTACGGTCGAGTTACTGACGTTTGCAGTAATCGCAGAGGTCAGCCCAAGCGTAGTGCAATGCAAGAGCCTCACTCTGGAAGAAAACCCTCATTGATCAGTCTTTACTTCCCCGTCAGGTAAGTATGAGTTGGAACTGCACCGTAGCATGAGGGTACCCTTCAAAGTTTGTTAATGCTTGTGGCTTGAGTGTGTTATAAACTGCCGTGTCGCGGGGCATAGGCTGTATTCTCCCCCAGTGTACGCGTTTTGTTCCCGCCGTAGACTATGCAGAGTGCCGTCGGAAAGAGGACTGCTATTATTCTTTTATTGCTTATGTGGGCCGCCATCGGTAATAGTGCAACACCAAGGCAACCCGTGGTCACGGCGTGAATGAATCCACCTCCATGACCCAAGGCCAAAAATCAGATTAATATACTGACCATTCAGAGAATGGCCTACCAGATATTAAACTGATAAGAACAGATACTACACTTGATCTTAGCCATTAGGCCGAGAAGCGATAAAGAACAAGCGTTGCCATGATAGGCATCGTCCACACACCGTAACTGCTTGTGGAGCATGTCACGTTACTGTAAAGCTTACAACTGTCACCGCGTACGGATGGACGGCGACATAGTAAAAATCACGGCTGTTGATTTAGCCGTAGGATGGAGAGCGACTGTAGCGAGTGGATGGTAACTTACATGAATGCTAACAAAGGCGACGATACTAAGTGCGTGATATTACTTTCCAATATGTCTGCGTACATTCCGTTTATCAACGCATTACGCCAGAACGTGCGCGCGCGTTACACAGTAGACCATGCAGCCGAAATGCGACAGTGCGACCCTGCCAGGAGTCGAACCTGGAATCCCCTGATTCGTAGTCAGATGCCTTATCCATTGGGCCACAGGGCCATGCTTATGACTTCGCCCCATCGTCATTTTGGCTTGCGCATTCGTTTTACTTACGACAGAATTCTTCGTGTTTGTAGCCATGAAAGAAAGGGACTTCTGTGAGTGAATTTTTTTACTGTGGTCTAATAAAAAAGTCGAAACGCAGTGCCCAATATATGAATTGCTCCTAATAGCCGGAAACAGGCCGTGTCGATGATGTAGGCCGACATACGCAACGCAAACCAAAGAACGCTTTATGAAAATCCTAACACGAGCGCGGAAGAAGCCCAAATTAACAGACTAGATGTAATGCTGAAGACCTCAAACTCCAGCAGCTTCTCTTGCAGACTATTGCGTCGTACTACAAATAAAAATTAACATGCTTTCGCATAGTCGCGGCACCCAAAACGGACATTATACGATGTACAGAAACACACATTTCTGTTTTCGCGCCAAATCAATTCCCGGGAGTGGTACTTTTACGTCCGCATACTTCGCACCGTCTTAAATTATATCTCATTTACACGGTAATGTTTAGTATACTTCTACTGTGATAACAAGCATCGTTTATCGTTGGATTGTTGTAAGAAAACATTAAAAATGAGTGAAGCAGCTTCTCCAAAGAAAATCGCACCCAAGAAGAAACCTGCTGCAAAGAAGACAGCTGATCACCCTAAATATGTGGACATGATCAAGGCTGCTATCGCTACCCTAAAGGAACGCGGTGGTTCATCTCGCCAAGCTATTACAAAATATATTCATGCAAATTACAAAGTTGCTGAAAACTCAGATCATCATCTGAAAATGGCTCTTAAACGAGGAGTAACATCAGGCGATTTGATTCAAACTAAAGGCACTGGTGCTTCTGGATCATTCAAGCTAGGTCAGGTAAAAAAAGAAAAACCTAAGAAAAAGGCCGCAGCAAAAAAGCCAACGGCAAAGAAGCCTACTGCAAAGAAAAGTACACCAAAAAAGAAGCCAGCAAAGAAGAGCACGCCAAAGAAAGCAGCAAAGAAGCCTGCCACAAAGAAAGCCTCGGCTAAGAAACCAGCAGCTAAGAAACCCACAAAGAAGCCTGTTGCTAAAAAACCTGCAGCAAAGAAGGTCAAAAAGACTCCCAAAAAGGCAGCAAAGAAGACCGCAAAAAAATAATTTGTGTGTATCTGGCTATTACATTAACAAACGGCTATTTTTATAGCCACACATTTACAAAAAAACATTATCTTGGTACAAAGTTAAACTTGTTTAAGTCACTTAAACAGTTAAAAAAGAGTAAATTTAAGATTAGATTCCCTAAGTTTAAGTATTTTCGTTTTTAAATTTCTTATTTTCTTGCTTTTACTTTTCTTGCCCTTCATATTTTTAACATTGTCAAACTTTATGTAGCATAAAATTTTTATGTAGCATAAAATTTAAACAGAAAGCAGGACAAAGTTTGATATAAAAAGCTAGCCGTAATATTTTTTATGGATGTGTGGCTATAAAAATAGCCGTTTTTTGTTTGGTAAGATGCTTAGGCACGTTCCCCACGAATTCTTCTTGCCAACTGGATGTCTTTAGGCATGATTGTAACTCGTTTTGCGTGAATGGCACACAAGTTAGTATCCTCGAACAAGCCAACAAGGTACGCTTCAGAAGCCTCTTGCAGAGCCATAACGGCTGTGCTCTGGAATCGCAGATCTGTTTTGAAGTCCTGAGCAATTTCTCGCACAAGACGCTGGAAAGGCAACTTGCGGATCAAGAGCTCGGTTGACTTCTGGTATCTTCTGATTTCTCTGAGAGCAACTGTACCAGGTCTGTAACGATGTGGTTTTTTCACTCCTCCAGTAGCTGGTGCGCTTTTCCTCGCAGCTTTAGTGGCGAGTTGTTTTCGTGGAGCCTTTCCTCCAGTAGATTTACGTGCAGTTTGCTTTGTACGAGCCATATTTTAAGAAGTCGATGTAGTACGGATACACAAGACGGTCTAAAATGCACTATCGCGCCAAAGTTTTATTTCTCATATTGATTGACAGCTAAGGTTCAAAACAAACCATTTGATTGGTGCTAAGAAAGTAATTTCTGATTGGCTGCATAATGACATTACGCTCATTACTTTAACATTTTTATAAAATCTGTGTTTTTTGGCTACGGGAAAACGGCTGTATCTTCTGATACACAAAAGCTTTTGACTTTTTTTTTTTTTAGTAAGTAGCAGAAGGTTTGGCGAATTCCAACGATGCCAAATTTATTGCCTTACTGAAACATTAAGACCACGAATTTTTAAAAAAACTACAGTTTTACTTAAAAAAATGTACAAAATGTTCGGAACATTTTGTAATGACGCAACTCTATTGGTTAATTAGGGTGTTTCCACGAGCAGTAGGTAATTTTATGGCCTCTTTTTAAAGCTGTCTGAATTCTGTTAACTCAAACGTTGTTTTTGTACTCGTTCTGTACGCAACTATATCAATATGTCTGGACGCGGAAAAGGAGGTAAAGGATTGGGAAAAGGAGGTGCTAAACGTCACCGAAAAATTCTTCGTGATAACATTCAGGGAATCACAAAACCTGCTATTCGGCGTCTTGCTCGACGAGGTGGTGTCAAACGTATCTCTGGCCTTATCTATGAGGAAACCAGAGGTGTACTGAAGGTTTTCTTAGAGAATGTTATTCGTGATGCTGTAACCTACACAGAGCACGCTAAACGCAAGACCGTTACCGCTATGGATGTTGTTTATGCCTTAAAACGTCAAGGAAGAACTCTTTACGGATTCGGAGGTTAAGCGTTGTCATTGCTCAACAAAAACGGCTATTTTTATAGCCACAAATCTTTTAAAACATTACTTTGTGCACGCTTCCAAATTACACAATGTGTAAAGTCTTGTCACAGTTACATTTATTGCTATACGATACTATGTCATATATGACACAAAAAAAATTTAGAAATACTTTGTAGGGTTAATTTGCCTGGGAGTGTTTCCGTGAAAAGCTGGGTTAAGTTAAATGTAAGCAATAACATGGATCAATGTACTTGTCTTTTCTGCAAGTACAGCTAATAATACGTATGAAAAGTGAAGCTAATCCACACACACATGGGGAAGTATTTTAAATGTAGGCTAGTGTTCTTAAGCACATTATTTAGAAGTTTTATTAACTTCGGTTAACTTGTAGTGACGCCAAGTAAATGTTTTTTTAAAGATGTGTGGTCTTAAAAAAGACCGTTTGTGTTTGGTAGACGTTGGTTTACTTGCTGCTTGTGTATTTTGTGACGGCTTTTGTTCCTTCACTGACTGCGTGTTTTGCAAGTTCTCCAGGCAAGAGAAGACGTACTGCGGTTTGAATTTCACGAGAAGAGATGGTCGACTTTTTGTTTTGAAGAGCCAAACGCGAAGCTTCGGAAGCAATGCGCTCAAAGATGTCGTTGACAAATGAGTTCATGATGCTCATAGCTTTGCTTGAAACTCCGACATCTGGGTGAACTTGTTTCAAAACATTGTAGATGTAAATAGCATAACTTTCCTTTCTCTTTCTCTTGCGTTTCTTTTCACCAGTTCCACCAATCTTTCCTCCTTTTTTGCCGGCTCTTTTTTCACCTTTCTTGGCTACTTTAGGTGCCTGTTTTCCTCCTTTAGCTGCTGCGTCAGACATGGTTAAAAATTTTTGCTACTTAACTTGTAAATAAGCATTAAACTGCAAGTCAAAACTTTTTGTTTATAAGTAAAAAAATCGGATCGAATTCGATCCGAAAACGCCGATACGCAATTTAATTGGTTAAAAAAAAAATCTTTTGTTTAATACTTAATTATGATTGGTTAAAAAAACATGATTTCGATCCTATTTTTATGATGAAAAAACGAGTAAAGTTTATTTCGTTAACACTTACGTTAAATATTCGTACGTTTTTGTATTAACTTACAAATCAAATCGCAGTTATGTCTGGACGTGGAAAAGGTGGAAAAGCTAAGGCTAAAGCCAAGACAAGATCCTCAAGAGCTGGACTTCAATTTCCAGTCGGTAGAGTGCATAGATTCCTTCGTAGAGGGCACTATGCTAACCGAATTGGATCTGGAGCACCAGTTTACTTAGCAGCCGTCTTGGAATATTTATCTGCTGAGATATTGGAGTTGGCTGGTAACGCAGCAAGAGACAACAAAAAAGCTAGGATTATTCCAAGACATTTACAATTGGCTGTTCGTAATGATGAAGAATTAAACAAACTTTTGAGCGGTGTAACCATTGCAGCTGGTGGTGTTTTGCCAAACATTCAAGCTGTCTTACTCCCAAAGAAGAACGACAAAGGACAGAAGAAGTAAACCGCTACACTCAGAAAACAACGGCTATTTTTATAGCCACACATCTTTAAAAAAACATTGTTTTTTTCACAAAACTATAACCTTAAAGTCTAATAGATAATCCATGCATACGCCTTGTCCTAAGTAACTCAAAGAAATTAAATAAAAAAATTTGATCACAACGTCAAAATAAATTGCACGTATTTGCACCTACTAATGTCTACGGCCATACCACGATGAACACACCCGTTCTCGTCTGATCACGGAAGTTAAGCATCGTCGGGCCGGGATAGTACTTGGATGGGGGACCGCCTGGGAACTCCCGGTGTCGTAGGCTTTTCATTTTCATTTGCTGTGATATATTTCTTGTTATAACAATTAAGGAACGTGGCGGTTGTTGAAAGTGTTTCCTATGACATTTTCCTACGACATTTTCAGGTGATAGTACGAGAAAAAAGAGCTTTCAAATGCATACAAACTCGATCTATTGCCGATCATCCAATAACCCTGACGGAATGGCAAATAAAATAAAATTCCGCCGCCTTCCGAGGACTTATATCGCAATCACGTTTCGTAACAGCCAAGCGAGGTTTTACCTTAGCGTTTAAGTCACCACCGACATTTGGCCGCGCAACTTTTCTAAGCTCATTCATTTTGACTTAAGGAGGGGGCGAGCGCGGACGCAGGCCCCCACTACCAGAAATTGTACGGTCGAGTTACTGACGTTTGCAGTAATCGCAGAGGTCAGCCCAAGCGTAGTGCAATGCAAGAGCCTCACTCTGGAAGAAAACCCTCATTGATCAGTCTTTACTTCCCCGTCAGGTAAGTATGAGTTGGAACTGCACCGTAGCATGAGGGTACCCTTCAAAGTTTGTTAATGCTTGTGGCTTGAGTGTGTTATAAACTGCCGTGTCGCGGGGCATAGGCTGTATTCTCCCCCAGTGTACGCGTTTTGTTCCCGCCGTAGACTATGCAGAGTGCCGTCGGAAAGAGGACTGCTATTATTCTTTTATTGCTTATGTGGGCCGCCATCGGTAATAGTGCAACACCAAGGCAACCCGTGGTCACGGCGTGAATGAATCCACCTCCATGACCCAAGGCCAAAAATCAGATTAATATACTGACCATTCAGAGAATGGCCTACCAGATATTAAACTGATAAGAACAGATACTACACTTGATCTTAGCCATTAGGCCGAGAAGCGATAAAGAACAAGCGTTGCCATGATAGGCATCGTCCACACACCGTAACTGCTTGTGGAGCATGTCACGTTACTGTAAAGCTTACAACTGTCACCGCGTACGGATGGACGGCGACATAGTAAAAATCACGGCTGTTGATTTAGCCGTAGGATGGAGAGCGACTGTAGCGAGTGGATGGTAACTTACATGAATGCTAACAAAGGCGACGATACTAAGTGCGTGATATTACTTTCCAATATGTCTGCGTACATTCCGTTTATCAACGCATTACGCCAGAACGTGCGCGCGCGTTACACAGTAGACCATGCAGCCGAAATGCGACAGTGCGACCCTGCCAGGAGTCGAACCTGGAATCCCCTGATTCGTAGTCAGATGCCTTATCCATTGGGCCACAGGGCCATGCTTATGACTTCGCCCCATCGTCATTTTGGCTTGCGCATTCGTTTTACTTACGACAGAATTCTTCGTGTTTGTAGCCATGAAAGAAAGGGACTTCTGTGAGTGAATTTTTTTACTGTGGTCTAATAAAAAAGTCGAAACGCAGTGCCCAATATATGAATTGCTCCTAATAGCCGGAAACAGGCCGTGTCGATGATGTAGGCCGACATACGCAACGCAAACCAAAGAACGCTTTATGAAAATCCTAACACGAGCGCGGAAGAAGCCCAAATTAACAGACTAGATGTAATGCTGAAGACCTCAAACTCCAGCAGCTTCTCTTGCAGACTATTGCGTCGTACTACAAATAAAAATTAACATGCTTTCGCATAGTCGCGGCACCCAAAACGGACATTATACGATGTACAGAAACACACATTTCTGTTTTCGCGCCAAATCAATTCCCGGGAGTGGTACTTTTACGTCCGCATACTTCGCACCGTCTTAAATTATATCTCATTTACACGGTAATGTTTAGTATACTTCTACTGTGATAACAAGCATCGTTTATCGTTGGATTGTTGTAAGAAAACATTAAAAATGAGTGAAGCAGCTTCTCCAAAGAAAATCGCACCCAAGAAGAAACCTGCTGCAAAGAAGACAGCTGATCACCCTAAATATGTGGACATGATCAAGGCTGCTATCGCTACCCTAAAGGAACGCGGTGGTTCATCTCGCCAAGCTATTACAAAATATATTCATGCAAATTACAAAGTTGCTGAAAACTCAGATCATCATCTGAAAATGGCTCTTAAACGAGGAGTAACATCAGGCGATTTGATTCAAACTAAAGGCACTGGTGCTTCTGGATCATTCAAGCTAGGTCAGGTAAAAAAAGAAAAACCTAAGAAAAAGGCCGCAGCAAAAAAGCCAACGGCAAAGAAGCCTACTGCAAAGAAAAGTACACCAAAAAAGAAGCCAGCAAAGAAGAGCACGCCAAAGAAAGCAGCAAAGAAGCCTGCCACAAAGAAAGCCTCGGCTAAGAAACCAGCAGCTAAGAAACCCACAAAGAAGCCTGTTGCTAAAAAACCTGCAGCAAAGAAGGTCAAAAAGACTCCCAAAAAGGCAGCAAAGAAGACCGCAAAAAAATAATTTGTGTGTATCTGGCTATTACATTAACAAACGGCTATTTTTATAGCCACACATTTACAAAAAAACATTATCTTGGTACAAAGTTAAACTTGTTTAAGTCACTTAAACAGTTAAAAAAGAGTAAATTTAAGATTAGATTCCCTAAGTTTAAGTATTTTCGTTTTTAAATTTCTTATTTTCTTGCTTTTACTTTTCTTGCCCTTCATATTTTTAACATTGTCAAACTTTATGTAGCATAAAATTTTTATGTAGCATAAAATTTAAACAGAGAAGCAGGACAAAGTTTGATATAAAAAGCTAGCCGTAATATTTTTTATGGATGTGTGGCTATAAAAATAGCCGTTTTTTGTTTGGTAAGATGCTTAGGCACGTTCCCCACGAATTCTTCTTGCCAACTGGATGTCTTTAGGCATGATTGTAACTCGTTTTGCGTGAATGGCACACAAGTTAGTATCCTCGAACAAGCCAACAAGGTACGCTTCAGAAGCCTCTTGCAGAGCCATAACGGCTGTGCTCTGGAATCGCAGATCTGTTTTGAAGTCCTGAGCAATTTCTCGCACAAGACGCTGGAAAGGCAACTTGCGGATCAAGAGCTCGGTTGACTTCTGGTATCTTCTGATTTCTCTGAGAGCAACTGTACCAGGTCTGTAACGATGTGGTTTTTTCACTCCTCCAGTAGCTGGTGCGCTTTTCCTCGCAGCTTTAGTGGCGAGTTGTTTTCGTGGAGCCTTTCCTCCAGTAGATTTACGTGCAGTTTGCTTTGTACGAGCCATATTTTAAGAAGTCGATGTAGTACGGATACACAAGACGGTCTAAAATGCACTATCGCGCCAAAGTTTTATTTCTCATATTGATTGACAGCTAAGGTTCAAAACAAACCATTTGATTGGTGCTAAGAAAGTAATTTCTGATTGGCTGCATAATGACATTACGCTCATTACTTTAACATTTTTATAAAATCTGTGTTTTTTGGCTACGGGAAAACGGCTGTATCTTCTGATACACAAAAGCTTTTGACTTTTTTTTTTTTTAGTAAGTAGCAGAAGGTTTGGCGAATTCCAACGATGCCAAATTTATTGCCTTACTGAAACATTAAGACCACGAATTTTTAAAAAAACTACAGTTTTACTTAAAAAAATGTACAAAATGTTCGGAACATTTTGTAATGACGCAACTCTATTGGTTAATTAGGGTGTTTCCACGAGCAGTAGGTAATTTTATGGCCTCTTTTTAAAGCTGTCTGAATTCTGTTAACTCAAACGTTGTTTTTGTACTCGTTCTGTACGCAACTATATCAATATGTCTGGACGCGGAAAAGGAGGTAAAGGATTGGGAAAAGGAGGTGCTAAACGTCACCGAAAAATTCTTCGTGATAACATTCAGAGGAATCACAAAACCTGCTATTCGGCGTCTTGCTCGACGAGGTGGTGTCAAACGTATCTCTGGCCTTATCTATGAGGAAACCAGAGGTGTACTGAAGGTTTTCTTAGAGAATGTTATTCGTGATGCTGTAACCTACACAGAGCACGCTAAACGCAAGACCGTTACCGCTATGGATGTTGTTTATGCCTTAAAACGTCAAGGAAGAACTCTTTACGGATTCGGAGGTTAAGCGTTGTCATTGCTCAACAAAAACGGCTATTTTTATAGCCACAAATCTTTTAAAACATTACTTTGTGCACGCTTCCAAATTACACAATGTGTAAAGTCTTGTCACAGTTACATTTATTGCTATACGATACTATGTCATATATGACACAAAAAAAATTTAGAAATACTTTGTAGGGTTAATTTGCCTGGGAGTGTTTCCGTGAAAAGCTGGGTTAAGTTAAATGTAAGCAATAACATGGATCAATGTACTTGTCTTTTCTGCAAGTACAGCTAATAATACGTATGAAAAGTGAAGCTAATCCACACACACATGGGGAAGTATTTTAAATGTAGGCTAGTGTTCTTAAGCACATTATTTAGAAGTTTTATTAACTTCGGTTAACTTGTAGTGACGCCAAGTAAATGTTTTTTTAAAGATGTGTGGTCTTAAAAAAGACCGTTTGTGTTTGGTAGACGTTGGTTTACTTGCTGCTTGTGTATTTTGTGACGGCTTTTGTTCCTTCACTGACTGCGTGTTTTGCAAGTTCTCCAGGCAAGAGAAGACGTACTGCGGTTTGAATTTCACGAGAAGAGATGGTCGACTTTTTGTTTTGAAGAGCCAAACGCGAAGCTTCGGAAGCAATGCGCTCAAAGATGTCGTTGACAAATGAGTTCATGATGCTCATAGCTTTGCTTGAAACTCCGACATCTGGGTGAACTTGTTTCAAAACATTGTAGATGTAAATAGCATAACTTTCCTTTCTCTTTCTCTTGCGTTTCTTTTCACCAGTTCCACCAATCTTTCCTCCTTTTTTGCCGGCTCTTTTTTCACCTTTCTTGGCTACTTTAGGTGCCTGTTTTCCTCCTTTAGCTGCTGCGTCAGACATGGTTAAAAATTTTTGCTACTTAACTTGTAAATAAGCATTAAACTGCAAGTCAAAACTTTTTGTTTATAAGTAAAAAAATCGGATCGAATTCGATCCGAAAACGCCGATACGCAATTTAATTGGTTAAAAAAAAAATCTTTTGTTTAATACTTAATTATGATTGGTTAAAAAAACATGATTTCGATCCTATTTTTATGATGAAAAAACGAGTAAAGTTTATTTCGTTAACACTTACGTTAAATATTCGTACGTTTTTGTATTAACTTACAAATCAAATCGCAGTTATGTCTGGACGTGGAAAAGGTGGAAAAGCTAAGGCTAAAGCCAAGACAAGATCCTCAAGAGCTGGACTTCAATTTCCAGTCGGTAGAGTGCATAGATTCCTTCGTAGAGGGCACTATGCTAACCGAATTGGATCTGGAGCACCAGTTTACTTAGCAGCCGTCTTGGAATATTTATCTGCTGAGATATTGGAGTTGGCTGGTAACGCAGCAAGAGACAACAAAAAAGCTAGGATTATTCCAAGACATTTACAATTGGCTGTTCGTAATGATGAAGAATTAAACAAACTTTTGAGCGGTGTAACCATTGCAGCTGGTGGTGTTTTGCCAAACATTCAAGCTGTCTTACTCCCAAAGAAGAACGACAAAGGACAGAAGAAGTAAACCGCTACACTCAGAAAACAACGGCTATTTTTATAGCCACACATCTTTAAAAAAACATTGTTTTTTTCACAAAACTATAACCTTAAAGTCTAATAGATAATCCATGCATACGCCTTGTCCTAAGTAACTCAAAGAAATTAAATAAAAAAATTTGATCACAACGTCAAAATAAATTGCACGTATTTGCACCTACTAATGTCTACGGCCATACCACGATGAACACACCCGTTCTCGTCTGATCACGGAAGTTAAGCATCGTCGGGCCGGGATAGTACTTGGATGGGGGACCGCCTGGGAACTCCCGGTGTCGTAGGCTTTTCATTTTCATTTGCTGTGATATATTTCTTGTTATAACAATTAAGGAACGTGGCGGTTGTTGAAAGTGTTTCCTATGACATTTTCCTACGACATTTTCAGGTGATAGTACGAGAAAAAAGAGCTTTCAAATGCATACAAACTCGATCTATTGCCGATCATCCAATAACCCTGACGGAATGGCAAATAAAATAAAATTCCGCCGCCTTCCGAGGACTTATATCGCAATCACGTTTCGTAACAGCCAAGCGAGGTTTTACCTTAGCGTTTAAGTCACCACCGACATTTGGCCGCGCAACTTTTCTAAGCTCATTCATTTTGACTTAAGGAGGGGGCGAGCGCGGACGCAGGCCCCCACTACCAGAAATTGTACGGTCGAGTTACTGACGTTTGCAGTAATCGCAGAGGTCAGCCCAAGCGTAGTGCAATGCAAGAGCCTCACTCTGGAAGAAAACCCTCATTGATCAGTCTTTACTTCCCCGTCAGGTAAGTATGAGTTGGAACTGCACCGTAGCATGAGGGTACCCTTCAAAGTTTGTTAATGCTTGTGGCTTGAGTGTGTTATAAACTGCCGTGTCGCGGGGCATAGGCTGTATTCTCCCCCAGTGTACGCGTTTTGTTCCCGCCGTAGACTATGCAGAGTGCCGTCGGAAAGAGGACTGCTATTATTCTTTTATTGCTTATGTGGGCCGCCATCGGTAATAGTGCAACACCAAGGCAACCCGTGGTCACGGCGTGAATGAATCCACCTCCATGACCCAAGGCCAAAAATCAGATTAATATACTGACCATTCAGAGAATGGCCTACCAGATATTAAACTGATAAGAACAGATACTACACTTGATCTTAGCCATTAGGCCGAGAAGCGATAAAGAACAAGCGTTGCCATGATAGGCATCGTCCACACACCGTAACTGCTTGTGGAGCATGTCACGTTACTGTAAAGCTTACAACTGTCACCGCGTACGGATGGACGGCGACATAGTAAAAATCACGGCTGTTGATTTAGCCGTAGGATGGAGAGCGACTGTAGCGAGTGGATGGTAACTTACATGAATGCTAACAAAGGCGACGATACTAAGTGCGTGATATTACTTTCCAATATGTCTGCGTACATTCCGTTTATCAACGCATTACGCCAGAACGTGCGCGCGCGTTACACAGTAGACCATGCAGCCGAAATGCGACAGTGCGACCCTGCCAGGAGTCGAACCTGGAATCCCCTGATTCGTAGTCAGATGCCTTATCCATTGGGCCACAGGGCCATGCTTATGACTTCGCCCCATCGTCATTTTGGCTTGCGCATTCGTTTTACTTACGACAGAATTCTTCGTGTTTGTAGCCATGAAAGAAAGGGACTTCTGTGAGTGAATTTTTTTACTGTGGTCTAATAAAAAAGTCGAAACGCAGTGCCCAATATATGAATTGCTCCTAATAGCCGGAAACAGGCCGTGTCGATGATGTAGGCCGACATACGCAACGCAAACCAAAGAACGCTTTATGAAAATCCTAACACGAGCGCGGAAGAAGCCCAAATTAACAGACTAGATGTAATGCTGAAGACCTCAAACTCCAGCAGCTTCTCTTGCAGACTATTGCGTCGTACTACAAATAAAAATTAACATGCTTTCGCATAGTCGCGGCACCCAAAACGGACATTATACGATGTACAGAAACACACATTTCTGTTTTCGCGCCAAATCAATTCCCGGGAGTGGTACTTTTACGTCCGCATACTTCGCACCGTCTTAAATTATATCTCATTTACACGGTAATGTTTAGTATACTTCTACTGTGATAACAAGCATCGTTTATCGTTGGATTGTTGTAAGAAAACATTAAAAATGAGTGAAGCAGCTTCTCCAAAGAAAATCGCACCCAAGAAGAAACCTGCTGCAAAGAAGACAGCTGATCACCCTAAATATGTGGACATGATCAAGGCTGCTATCGCTACCCTAAAGGAACGCGGTGGTTCATCTCGCCAAGCTATTACAAAATATATTCATGCAAATTACAAAGTTGCTGAAAACTCAGATCATCATCTGAAAATGGCTCTTAAACGAGGAGTAACATCAGGCGATTTGATTCAAACTAAAGGCACTGGTGCTTCTGGATCATTCAAGCTAGGTCAGGTAAAAAAAGAAAAACCTAAGAAAAAGGCCGCAGCAAAAAAGCCAACGGCAAAGAAGCCTACTGCAAAGAAAAGTACACCAAAAAAGAAGCCAGCAAAGAAGAGCACGCCAAAGAAAGCAGCAAAGAAGCCTGCCACAAAGAAAGCCTCGGCTAAGAAACCAGCAGCTAAGAAACCCACAAAGAAGCCTGTTGCTAAAAAACCTGCAGCAAAGAAGGTCAAAAAGACTCCCAAAAAGGCAGCAAAGAAGACCGCAAAAAAATAATTTGTGTGTATCTGGCTATTACATTAACAAACGGCTATTTTTATAGCCACACATTTACAAAAAAACATTATCTTGGTACAAAGTTAAACTTGTTTAAGTCACTTAAACAGTTAAAAAAGAGTAAATTTAAGATTAGATTCCCTAAGTTTAAGTATTTTCGTTTTTAAATTTCTTATTTTCTTGCTTTTACTTTTCTTGCCCTTCATATTTTTAACATTGTCAAACTTTATGTAGCATAAAATTTTTATGTAGCATAAAATTTAAACAGAAAGCAGGACAAAGTTTGATATAAAAAGCTAGCCGTAATATTTTTTATGGATGTGTGGCTATAAAAATAGCCGTTTTTTGTTTGGTAAGATGCTTAGGCACGTTCCCCACGAATTCTTCTTGCCAACTGGATGTCTTTAGGCATGATTGTAACTCGTTTTGCGTGAATGGCACACAAGTTAGTATCCTCGAACAAGCCAACAAGGTACGCTTCAGAAGCCTCTTGCAGAGCCATAACGGCTGTGCTCTGGAATCGCAGATCTGTTTTGAAGTCCTGAGCAATTTCTCGCACAAGACGCTGGAAAGGCAACTTGCGGATCAAGAGCTCGGTTGACTTCTGGTATCTTCTGATTTCTCTGAGAGCAACTGTACCAGGTCTGTAACGATGTGGTTTTTTCACTCCTCCAGTAGCTGGTGCGCTTTTCCTCGCAGCTTTAGTGGCGAGTTGTTTTCGTGGAGCCTTTCCTCCAGTAGATTTACGTGCAGTTTGCTTTGTACGAGCCATATTTTAAGAAGTCGATGTAGTACGGATACACAAGACGGTCTAAAATGCACTATCGCGCCAAAGTTTTATTTCTCATATTGATTGACAGCTAAGGTTCAAAACAAACCATTTGATTGGTGCTAAGAAAGTAATTTCTGATTGGCTGCATAATGACATTACGCTCATTACTTTAACATTTTTATAAAATCTGTGTTTTTTGGCTACGGGAAAACGGCTGTATCTTCTGATACACAAAAGCTTTTGACTTTTTTTTTTTTTAGTAAGTAGCAGAAGGTTTGGCGAATTCCAACGATGCCAAATTTATTGCCTTACTGAAACATTAAGACCACGAATTTTTAAAAAAACTACAGTTTTACTTAAAAAAATGTACAAAATGTTCGGAACATTTTGTAATGACGCAACTCTATTGGTTAATTAGGGTGTTTCCACGAGCAGTAGGTAATTTTATGGCCTCTTTTTAAAGCTGTCTGAATTCTGTTAACTCAAACGTTGTTTTTGTACTCGTTCTGTACGCAACTATATCAATATGTCTGGACGCGGAAAAGGAGGTAAAGGATTGGGAAAAGGAGGTGCTAAACGTCACCGAAAAATTCTTCGTGATAACATTCAGGGAATCACAAAACCTGCTATTCGGCGTCTTGCTCGACGAGGTGGTGTCAAACGTATCTCTGGCCTTATCTATGAGGAAACCAGAGGTGTACTGAAGGTTTTCTTAGAGAATGTTATTCGTGATGCTGTAACCTACACAGAGCACGCTAAACGCAAGACCGTTACCGCTATGGATGTTGTTTATGCCTTAAAACGTCAAGGAAGAACTCTTTACGGATTCGGAGGTTAAGCGTTGTCATTGCTCAACAAAAACGGCTATTTTTATAGCCACAAATCTTTTAAAACATTACTTTGTGCACGCTTCCAAATTACACAATGTGTAAAGTCTTGTCACAGTTACATTTATTGCTATACGATACTATGTCATATATGACACAAAAAAAATTTAGAAATACTTTGTAGGGTTAATTTGCCTGGGAGTGTTTCCGTGAAAAGCTGGGTTAAGTTAAATGTAAGCAATAACATGGATCAATGTACTTGTCTTTTCTGCAAGTACAGCTAATAATACGTATGAAAAGTGAAGCTAATCCACACACACATGGGGAAGTATTTTAAATGTAGGCTAGTGTTCTTAAGCACATTATTTAGAAGTTTTATTAACTTCGGTTAACTTGTAGTGACGCCAAGTAAATGTTTTTTTAAAGATGTGTGGTCTTAAAAAAGACCGTTTGTGTTTGGTAGACGTTGGTTTACTTGCTGCTTGTGTATTTTGTGACGGCTTTTGTTCCTTCACTGACTGCGTGTTTTGCAAGTTCTCCAGGCAAGAGAAGACGTACTGCGGTTTGAATTTCACGAGAAGAGATGGTCGACTTTTTGTTTTGAAGAGCCAAACGCGAAGCTTCGGAAGCAATGCGCTCAAAGATGTCGTTGACAAATGAGTTCATGATGCTCATAGCTTTGCTTGAAACTCCGACATCTGGGTGAACTTGTTTCAAAACATTGTAGATGTAAATAGCATAACTTTCCTTTCTCTTTCTCTTGCGTTTCTTTTCACCAGTTCCACCAATCTTTCCTCCTTTTTTGCCGGCTCTTTTTTCACCTTTCTTGGCTACTTTAGGTGCCTGTTTTCCTCCTTTAGCTGCTGCGTCAGACATGGTTAAAAATTTTTGCTACTTAACTTGTAAATAAGCATTAAACTGCAAGTCAAAACTTTTTGTTTATAAGTAAAAAAATCGGATCGAATTCGATCCGAAAACGCCGATACGCAATTTAATTGGTTAAAAAAAAAATCTTTTGTTTAATACTTAATTATGATTGGTTAAAAAAACATGATTTCGATCCTATTTTTATGATGAAAAAACGAGTAAAGTTTATTTCGTTAACACTTACGTTAAATATTCGTACGTTTTTGTATTAACTTACAAATCAAATCGCAGTTATGTCTGGACGTGGAAAAGGTGGAAAAGCTAAGGCTAAAGCCAAGACAAGATCCTCAAGAGCTGGACTTCAATTTCCAGTCGGTAGAGTGCATAGATTCCTTCGTAGAGGGCACTATGCTAACCGAATTGGATCTGGAGCACCAGTTTACTTAGCAGCCGTCTTGGAATATTTATCTGCTGAGATATTGGAGTTGGCTGGTAACGCAGCAAGAGACAACAAAAAAGCTAGGATTATTCCAAGACATTTACAATTGGCTGTTCGTAATGATGAAGAATTAAACAAACTTTTGAGCGGTGTAACCATTGCAGCTGGTGGTGTTTTGCCAAACATTCAAGCTGTCTTACTCCCAAAGAAGAACGACAAAGGACAGAAGAAGTAAACCGCTACACTCAGAAAACAACGGCTATTTTTATAGCCACACATCTTTAAAAAAACATTGTTTTTTTCACAAAACTATAACCTTAAAGTCTAATAGATAATCCATGCATACGCCTTGTCCTAAGTAACTCAAAGAAATTAAATAAAAAAATTTGATCACAACGTCAAAATAAATTGCACGTATTTGCACCTACTAATGTCTACGGCCATACCACGATGAACACACCCGTTCTCGTCTGATCACGGAAGTTAAGCATCGTCGGGCCGGGATAGTACTTGGATGGGGGACCGCCTGGGAACTCCCGGTGTCGTAGGCTTTTCATTTTCATTTGCTGTGATATATTTCTTGTTATAACAATTAAGGAACGTGGCGGTTGTTGAAAGTGTTTCCTATGACATTTTCCTACGACATTTTCAGGTGATAGTACGAGAAAAAAGAGCTTTCAAATGCATACAAACTCGATCTATTGCCGATCATCCAATAACCCTGACGGAATGGCAAATAAAATAAAATTCCGCCGCCTTCCGAGGACTTATATCGCAATCACGTTTCGTAACAGCCAAGCGAGGTTTTACCTTAGCGTTTAAGTCACCACCGACATTTGGCCGCGCAACTTTTCTAAGCTCATTCATTTTGACTTAAGGAGGGGGCGAGCGCGGACGCAGGCCCCCACTACCAGAAATTGTACGGTCGAGTTACTGACGTTTGCAGTAATCGCAGAGGTCAGCCCAAGCGTAGTGCAATGCAAGAGCCTCACTCTGGAAGAAAACCCTCATTGATCAGTCTTTACTTCCCCGTCAGGTAAGTATGAGTTGGAACTGCACCGTAGCATGAGGGTACCCTTCAAAGTTTGTTAATGCTTGTGGCTTGAGTGTGTTATAAACTGCCGTGTCGCGGGGCATAGGCTGTATTCTCCCCCAGTGTACGCGTTTTGTTCCCGCCGTAGACTATGCAGAGTGCCGTCGGAAAGAGGACTGCTATTATTCTTTTATTGCTTATGTGGGCCGCCATCGGTAATAGTGCAACACCAAGGCAACCCGTGGTCACGGCGTGAATGAATCCACCTCCATGACCCAAGGCCAAAAATCAGATTAATATACTGACCATTCAGAGAATGGCCTACCAGATATTAAACTGATAAGAACAGATACTACACTTGATCTTAGCCATTAGGCCGAGAAGCGATAAAGAACAAGCGTTGCCATGATAGGCATCGTCCACACACCGTAACTGCTTGTGGAGCATGTCACGTTACTGTAAAGCTTACAACTGTCACCGCGTACGGATGGACGGCGACATAGTAAAAATCACGGCTGTTGATTTAGCCGTAGGATGGAGAGCGACTGTAGCGAGTGGATGGTAACTTACATGAATGCTAACAAAGGCGACGATACTAAGTGCGTGATATTACTTTCCAATATGTCTGCGTACATTCCGTTTATCAACGCATTACGCCAGAACGTGCGCGCGCGTTACACAGTAGACCATGCAGCCGAAATGCGACAGTGCGACCCTGCCAGGAGTCGAACCTGGAATCCCCTGATTCGTAGTCAGATGCCTTATCCATTGGGCCACAGGGCCATGCTTATGACTTCGCCCCATCGTCATTTTGGCTTGCGCATTCGTTTTACTTACGACAGAATTCTTCGTGTTTGTAGCCATGAAAGAAAGGGACTTCTGTGAGTGAATTTTTTTACTGTGGTCTAATAAAAAAGTCGAAACGCAGTGCCCAATATATGAATTGCTCCTAATAGCCGGAAACAGGCCGTGTCGATGATGTAGGCCGACATACGCAACGCAAACCAAAGAACGCTTTATGAAAATCCTAACACGAGCGCGGAAGAAGCCCAAATTAACAGACTAGATGTAATGCTGAAGACCTCAAACTCCAGCAGCTTCTCTTGCAGACTATTGCGTCGTACTACAAATAAAAATTAACATGCTTTCGCATAGTCGCGGCACCCAAAACGGACATTATACGATGTACAGAAACACACATTTCTGTTTTCGCGCCAAATCAATTCCCGGGAGTGGTACTTTTACGTCCGCATACTTCGCACCGTCTTAAATTATATCTCATTTACACGGTAATGTTTAGTATACTTCTACTGTGATAACAAGCATCGTTTATCGTTGGATTGTTGTAAGAAAACATTAAAAATGAGTGAAGCAGCTTCTCCAAAGAAAATCGCACCCAAGAAGAAACCTGCTGCAAAGAAGACAGCTGATCACCCTAAATATGTGGACATGATCAAGGCTGCTATCGCTACCCTAAAGGAACGCGGTGGTTCATCTCGCCAAGCTATTACAAAATATATTCATGCAAATTACAAAGTTGCTGAAAACTCAGATCATCATCTGAAAATGGCTCTTAAACGAGGAGTAACATCAGGCGATTTGATTCAAACTAAAGGCACTGGTGCTTCTGGATCATTCAAGCTAGGTCAGGTAAAAAAAGAAAAACCTAAGAAAAAGGCCGCAGCAAAAAAGCCAACGGCAAAGAAGCCTACTGCAAAGAAAAGTACACCAAAAAAGAAGCCAGCAAAGAAGAGCACGCCAAAGAAAGCAGCAAAGAAGCCTGCCACAAAGAAAGCCTCGGCTAAGAAACCAGCAGCTAAGAAACCCACAAAGAAGCCTGTTGCTAAAAAACCTGCAGCAAAGAAGGTCAAAAAGACTCCCAAAAAGGCAGCAAAGAAGACCGCAAAAAAATAATTTGTGTGTATCTGGCTATTACATTAACAAACGGCTATTTTTATAGCCACACATTTACAAAAAAACATTATCTTGGTACAAAGTTAAACTTGTTTAAGTCACTTAAACAGTTAAAAAAGAGTAAATTTAAGATTAGATTCCCTAAGTTTAAGTATTTTCGTTTTTAAATTTCTTATTTTCTTGCTTTTACTTTTCTTGCCCTTCATATTTTTAACATTGTCAAACTTTATGTAGCATAAAATTTTTATGTAGCATAAAATTTAAACAGAAAGCAGGACAAAGTTTGATATAAAAAGCTAGCCGTAATATTTTTTATGGATGTGTGGCTATAAAAATAGCCGTTTTTTGTTTGGTAAGATGCTTAGGCACGTTCCCCACGAATTCTTCTTGCCAACTGGATGTCTTTAGGCATGATTGTAACTCGTTTTGCGTGAATGGCACACAAGTTAGTATCCTCGAACAAGCCAACAAGGTACGCTTCAGAAGCCTCTTGCAGAGCCATAACGGCTGTGCTCTGGAATCGCAGATCTGTTTTGAAGTCCTGAGCAATTTCTCGCACAAGACGCTGGAAAGGCAACTTGCGGATCAAGAGCTCGGTTGACTTCTGGTATCTTCTGATTTCTCTGAGAGCAACTGTACCAGGTCTGTAACGATGTGGTTTTTTCACTCCTCCAGTAGCTGGTGCGCTTTTCCTCGCAGCTTTAGTGGCGAGTTGTTTTCGTGGAGCCTTTCCTCCAGTAGATTTACGTGCAGTTTGCTTTGTACGAGCCATATTTTAAGAAGTCGATGTAGTACGGATACACAAGACGGTCTAAAATGCACTATCGCGCCAAAGTTTTATTTCTCATATTGATTGACAGCTAAGGTTCAAAACAAACCATTTGATTGGTGCTAAGAAAGTAATTTCTGATTGGCTGCATAATGACATTACGCTCATTACTTTAACATTTTTATAAAATCTGTGTTTTTTGGCTACGGGAAAACGGCTGTATCTTCTGATACACAAAAGCTTTTGACTTTTTTTTTTTTTAGTAAGTAGCAGAAGGTTTGGCGAATTCCAACGATGCCAAATTTATTGCCTTACTGAAACATTAAGACCACGAATTTTTAAAAAAACTACAGTTTTACTTAAAAAAATGTACAAAATGTTCGGAACATTTTGTAATGACGCAACTCTATTGGTTAATTAGGGTGTTTCCACGAGCAGTAGGTAATTTTATGGCCTCTTTTTAAAGCTGTCTGAATTCTGTTAACTCAAACGTTGTTTTTGTACTCGTTCTGTACGCAACTATATCAATATGTCTGGACGCGGAAAAGGAGGTAAAGGATTGGGAAAAGGAGGTGCTAAACGTCACCGAAAAATTCTTCGTGATAACATTCAGGGAATCACAAAACCTGCTATTCGGCGTCTTGCTCGACGAGGTGGTGTCAAACGTATCTCTGGCCTTATCTATGAGGAAACCAGAGGTGTACTGAAGGTTTTCTTAGAGAATGTTATTCGTGATGCTGTAACCTACACAGAGCACGCTAAACGCAAGACCGTTACCGCTATGGATGTTGTTTATGCCTTAAAACGTCAAGGAAGAACTCTTTACGGATTCGGAGGTTAAGCGTTGTCATTGCTCAACAAAAACGGCTATTTTTATAGCCACAAATCTTTTAAAACATTACTTTGTGCACGCTTCCAAATTACACAATGTGTAAAGTCTTGTCACAGTTACATTTATTGCTATACGATACTATGTCATATATGACACAAAAAAAATTTAGAAATACTTTGTAGGGTTAATTTGCCTGGGAGTGTTTCCGTGAAAAGCTGGGTTAAGTTAAATGTAAGCAATAACATGGATCAATGTACTTGTCTTTTCTGCAAGTACAGCTAATAATACGTATGAAAAGTGAAGCTAATCCACACACACATGGGGAAGTATTTTAAATGTAGGCTAGTGTTCTTAAGCACATTATTTAGAAGTTTTATTAACTTCGGTTAACTTGTAGTGACGCCAAGTAAATGTTTTTTTAAAGATGTGTGGTCTTAAAAAAGACCGTTTGTGTTTGGTAGACGTTGGTTTACTTGCTGCTTGTGTATTTTGTGACGGCTTTTGTTCCTTCACTGACTGCGTGTTTTGCAAGTTCTCCAGGCAAGAGAAGACGTACTGCGGTTTGAATTTCACGAGAAGAGATGGTCGACTTTTTGTTTTGAAGAGCCAAACGCGAAGCTTCGGAAGCAATGCGCTCAAAGATGTCGTTGACAAATGAGTTCATGATGCTCATAGCTTTGCTTGAAACTCCGACATCTGGGTGAACTTGTTTCAAAACATTGTAGATGTAAATAGCATAACTTTCCTTTCTCTTTCTCTTGCGTTTCTTTTCACCAGTTCCACCAATCTTTCCTCCTTTTTTGCCGGCTCTTTTTTCACCTTTCTTGGCTACTTTAGGTGCCTGTTTTCCTCCTTTAGCTGCTGCGTCAGACATGGTTAAAAATTTTTGCTACTTAACTTGTAAATAAGCATTAAACTGCAAGTCAAAACTTTTTGTTTATAAGTAAAAAAATCGGATCGAATTCGATCCGAAAACGCCGATACGCAATTTAATTGGTTAAAAAAAAAATCTTTTGTTTAATACTTAATTATGATTGGTTAAAAAAACATGATTTCGATCCTATTTTTATGATGAAAAAACGAGTAAAGTTTATTTCGTTAACACTTACGTTAAATATTCGTACGTTTTTGTATTAACTTACAAATCAAATCGCAGTTATGTCTGGACGTGGAAAAGGTGGAAAAGCTAAGGCTAAAGCCAAGACAAGATCCTCAAGAGCTGGACTTCAATTTCCAGTCGGTAGAGTGCATAGATTCCTTCGTAGAGGGCACTATGCTAACCGAATTGGATCTGGAGCACCAGTTTACTTAGCAGCCGTCTTGGAATATTTATCTGCTGAGATATTGGAGTTGGCTGGTAACGCAGCAAGAGACAACAAAAAAGCTAGGATTATTCCAAGACATTTACAATTGGCTGTTCGTAATGATGAAGAATTAAACAAACTTTTGAGCGGTGTAACCATTGCAGCTGGTGGTGTTTTGCCAAACATTCAAGCTGTCTTACTCCCAAAGAAGAACGACAAAGGACAGAAGAAGTAAACCGCTACACTCAGAAAACAACGGCTATTTTTATAGCCACACATCTTTAAAAAAACATTGTTTTTTTCACAAAACTATAACCTTAAAGTCTAATAGATAATCCATGCATACGCCTTGTCCTAAGTAACTCAAAGAAATTAAATAAAAAAATTTGATCACAACGTCAAAATAAATTGCACGTATTTGCACCTACTAATGTCTACGGCCATACCACGATGAACACACCCGTTCTCGTCTGATCACGGAAGTTAAGCATCGTCGGGCCGGGATAGTACTTGGATGGGGGACCGCCTGGGAACTCCCGGTGTCGTAGGCTTTTCATTTTCATTTGCTGTGATATATTTCTTGTTATAACAATTAAGGAACGTGGCGGTTGTTGAAAGTGTTTCCTATGACATTTTCCTACGACATTTTCAGGTGATAGTACGAGAAAAAAGAGCTTTCAAATGCATACAAACTCGATCTATTGCCGATCATCCAATAACCCTGACGGAATGGCAAATAAAATAAAATTCCGCCGCCTTCCGAGGACTTATATCGCAATCACGTTTCGTAACAGCCAAGCGAGGTTTTACCTTAGCGTTTAAGTCACCACCGACATTTGGCCGCGCAACTTTTCTAAGCTCATTCATTTTGACTTAAGGAGGGGGCGAGCGCGGACGCAGGCCCCCACTACCAGAAATTGTACGGTCGAGTTACTGACGTTTGCAGTAATCGCAGAGGTCAGCCCAAGCGTAGTGCAATGCAAGAGCCTCACTCTGGAAGAAAACCCTCATTGATCAGTCTTTACTTCCCCGTCAGGTAAGTATGAGTTGGAACTGCACCGTAGCATGAGGGTACCCTTCAAAGTTTGTTAATGCTTGTGGCTTGAGTGTGTTATAAACTGCCGTGTCGCGGGGCATAGGCTGTATTCTCCCCCAGTGTACGCGTTTTGTTCCCGCCGTAGACTATGCAGAGTGCCGTCGGAAAGAGGACTGCTATTATTCTTTTATTGCTTATGTGGGCCGCCATCGGTAATAGTGCAACACCAAGGCAACCCGTGGTCACGGCGTGAATGAATCCACCTCCATGAACACCAAGGCAACCCGTGGTCACGGCGTGAATGAATCCACCTCCATGACCCAAGGCCAAAAATCAGATTAATATACTGACCATTCAGAGAATGGCCTACCAGATATTAAACTGATAAGAACAGATACTACACTTGATCTTAGCCATTAGGCCGAGAAGCGATAAAGAACAAGCGTTGCCATGATAGGCATCGTCCACACACCGTAACTGCTTGTGGAGCATGTCACGTTACTGTAAAGCTTACAACTGTCACCGCGTACGGATGGACGGCGACATAGTAAAAATCACGGCTGTTGATTTAGCCGTAGGATGGAGAGCGACTGTAGCGAGTGGATGGTAACTTACATGAATGCTAACAAAGGCGACGATACTAAGTGCGTGATATTACTTTCCAATATGACTGCGTACATTCCGTTTATCAACGCATTACGCCAGAACGTGCGCGCGCGTTACACAGTAGACCATGCAGCCGAAATGCGACAGTGCGACCCTGCCAGGAGTCGAACCTGGAATCCCCTGATTCGTAGTCAGATGCCTTATCCATTGGGCCACAGGGCGATGCTTATGACTTCGCCCCATCGTTATTTTGGCTTGCGCATTCGTTTTACTTACGACAGAATTCTTCGTGTTTGTAGCCATGAAAGAAAGGGACTTCTGTGAGTGAATTTTTTTACTGTGGTCTAATAAAAAAGTCGAAACGCAGTGCCCAATATATGAATTGCTCCTAATAGCCGGAAACAGGCCGTGTCGATGATGTAGGCCGACATACGCAACGCAAACCAAAGAACGCTTTATGAAAATCCTAACACGGGCGCGGAAGAAGCCCAAATTAACAGAGTAGATGTAATGCTGAAGACCTCAAACTCCAGCAGCTTCTCTTTCAGACTATTGCGTCGTGCTACAAATAAAAATTAACATGCTTTCGCATAGTCGCGGCTCCCAAAACGGTCATTATACGATGTACAGAAACACACATTTCTGTTTTCGCGCCAAATCAATTCCCGGGAGTGGTACTTTTACGTCCGCATACTTCGCACCGTCTTAAATTATATCTCATTTACACGGTAATGTTTAGTATACTTCTACTGTGATAACAAGCATCGTTTATCGTTGGATTGTTGTAAGAAAACATTAAAAATGAGTGAAGCAGCTTCTCCAAAGAAAATCGCACCCAAGAAGAAACCTGCTGCAAAGAAGACAGCTGATCACCCTAAATATGTGGACATGATCAAGGCTGCTATCGCTACCCTAAAGGAACGCGGTGGTTCATCTCGCCAAGCTATTACAAAATATATTCATGCAAATTACAAAGTTGCTGAAAACTCAGATCATCATCTGAAAATGGCTCTTAAACGAGGAGTAACATCAGGCGATTTGATTCAAACTAAAGGCACTGGTGCTTCTGGATCATTCAAGCTAGGTCAGGTAAAAAAAGAAAAACCTAAGAAAAAGGCCGCAGCAAAAAAGCCAACGGCAAAGAAGCCTACTGCAAAGAAAAGTACACCAAAAAAGAAGCCAGCAAAGAAGAGCACGCCAAAGAAAGCAGCAAAGAAGCCTGCCACAAAGAAAGCCTCGGCTAAGAAACCAGCAGCTAAGAAACCCACAAAGAAGCCTGTTGCTAAAAAACCTGCAGCAAAGAAGGTCAAAAAGACTCCCAAAAAGGCAGCAAAGAAGACCGCAAAAAAATAATTTGTGTGTATCTGGCTATTACATTAACAAACGGCTATTTTTATAGCCACACATTTACAAAAAAACATTATCTTGGTACAAAGTTAAACTTGTTTAAGTCACTTAAACAGTTAAAAAAGAGTAATTTTAAGATTAGATTCCCTAAGTTTAAGTATTTTCGTTTTTAAATTTCTTATTTTCTTGCTTTTACTTTTCTTGCCCTTCATATTTTTAACATTGTCAAACTTTATGTAGCATAAAATTTTTATGTAGCATAAAATTTAAACAGAAAGCAGAACAAAGTTTGATATAAAAAGCTAGCCGTAATATTTTTTATGGATGTGTGGCTATAAAAATAGCCGTTTTTTGTTTGGTAAGATGCTTAGGCACGTTCCCCACGAATTCTTCTTGCCAACTGGATGTCTTTAGGCATGATTGTAACTCGTTTTGCGTGAATGGCACACAAGTTAGTATCCTCGAACAAGCCAACAAGGTACGCTTCAGAAGCCTCTTGCAGAGCCATAACGGCTGTGCTCTGGAATCGCAGATCTGTTTTGAAGTCCTGAGCAATTTCTCGCACAAGACGCTGGAAAGGCAACTTGCGGATCAAGAGCTCGGTTGACTTCTGGTATCTTCTGATTTCTCTGAGAGCAACTGTACCAGGTCTGTAACGATGTGGTTTTTTCACTCCTCCAGTAGCTGGTGCGCTTTTCCTCGCAGCTTTAGTGGCGAGTTGTTTTCGTGGAGCCTTTCCTCCAGTAGATTTACGTGCAGTTTGCTTTGTACGAGCCATATTTTAAGAAGTCGATGTAGTACGGATACACAAGACGGTCTAAAATGCACTATCGCGCCAAAGTTTTATTTCTCATATTGATTGACAGCTAAGGTTCAAAACAAACCATTTGATTGGTGCTAAGAAAGTAATTTCTGATTGGCTGCATAATGACATTACGCTCATTACTTTAACATTTTTATAAAATCTGTGTTTTTTGGCTACGGGAAAACGGCTGTATCTTCTGATACACAAAAGCTTTTGACTTTTTTTTTTTTTAGTAAGTAGCAGAAGGTTTGGCGAATTCCAACGATGCCAAATTTATTGCCTTACTGAAACATTAAGACCACGAATTTTTAAAAAAACTACAGTTTTACTTAAAAAAATGTACAAAATGTTCGGAACATTTTGTAATGACGCAACTCTATTGGTTAATTAGGGTGTTTCCACGAGCAGTAGGTAATTTTATGGCCTCTTTTTAAAGCTGTCTGAATTCTGTTAACTCAAACGTTGTTTTTGTACTCGTTCTGTACGCAACTATATCAATATGTCTGGACGCGGAAAAGGAGGTAAAGGATTGGGAAAAGGAGGTGCTAAACGTCACCGAAAAATTCTTCGTGATAACATTCAGGGAATCACAAAACCTGCTATTCGACGTCTTGCTCGACGAGGTGGTGTCAAACGTATCTCTGGCCTTATCTATGAGGAAACCAGAGGTGTACTGAAGGTTTTCTTAGAGAATGTTATTCGTGATGCTGTAACCTACACAGAGCACGCTAAACGCAAGACCGTTACCGCTATGGATGTTGTTTATGCCTTAAAACGTCAAGGAAGAACTCTTTACGGATTCGGAGGTTAAGCGTTGTCATTGCTCAACAAAAACGGCTATTTTTATAGCCACAAATCTTTTAAAACATTACTTTGTGCACGCTTCCAAATTACACAATGTGTAAAGTCTTGTCACAGTTACATTTATTGCTATACGATACTATGTCATATATGACACAAAAAAAATTTAGAAATACTTTGTAGGGTTAATTTGCCTGGGAGTGTTTCCGTGAAAAGCTGGGTTAAGTTAAATGTAAGCAATAACATGGATCAATGTACTTGTCTTTTCTGCAAGTACAGCTAATAATACGTATGAAAAGTGAAGCTAATCCACACACACACATGGGGAAGTATTTTAAATGTAGGCTAGTGTTCTTAAGCACATTATTTAGAAGTTTTATTAACTTCGGTTAACTTGTAGTGACGCCAAGTAAATGTTTTTTTAAAGATGTGTGGTCTTAAAAAAGACCGTTTGTGTTTGGTAGACGTTGGTTTACTTGCTGCTTGTGTATTTTGTGACGGCTTTTGTTCCTTCACTGACTGCGTGTTTTGCAAGTTCTCCAGGCAAGAGAAGACGTACTGCGGTTTGAATTTCACGAGAAGAGATGGTCGACTTTTTGTTTTGAAGAGCCAAACGCGAAGCTTCGGAAGCAATGCGCTCAAAGATGTCGTTGACAAATGAGTTCATGATGCTCATAGCTTTGCTTGAAACTCCGACATCTGGGTGAACTTGTTTCAAAACATTGTAGATGTAAATAGCATAACTTTCCTTTCTCTTTCTCTTGCGTTTCTTTTCACCAGTTCCACCAATCTTTCCTCCTTTTTTGCCGGCTCTTTTTTCACCTTTCTTGGCTACTTTAGGTGCCTGTTTTCCTCCTTTAGCTGCTGCGTCAGACATGGTTAAAAATTTTTGCTACTTAACTTGTAAATAAGCATTAAACTGCAAGTCAAAACTTTTTGTTTATAAGTAAAAAAATCGGATCGAATTCGATCCGAAAACGCCGATACGCAATTTAATTGGTTAAAAAAAAAATCTTTTGTTTAATACTTAATTATGATTGGTTAAAAAAACATGATTTCGATCCTATTTTTATGATGAAAAAACGAGTAAAGTTTATTTCGTTAACACTTACGTTAAATATTCGTACGTTTTTGTATTAACTTACAAATCAAATCGCAGTTATGTCTGGACGTGGAAAAGGTGGAAAAGCTAAGGCTAAAGCCAAGACAAGATCCTCAAGAGCTGGACTTCAATTTCCAGTCGGTAGAGTGCATAGATTCCTTCGTAGAGGGCACTATGCTAACCGAATTGGATCTGGAGCACCAGTTTACTTAGCAGCCGTCTTGGAATATTTATCTGCTGAGATATTGGAGTTGGCTGGTAACGCAGCAAGAGACAACAAAAAAGCTAGGATTATTCCAAGACATTTACAATTGGCTGTTCGTAATGATGAAGAATTAAACAAACTTTTGAGCGGTGTAACCATTGCAGCTGGTGGTGTTTTGCCAAACATTCAAGCTGTCTTACTCCCAAAGAAGAACGACAAAGGACAGAAGAAGTAAACCGCTACACTCAGAAAACAACGGCTATTTTTATAGCCACACATCTTTAAAAAAACATTGTTTTTTTCACAAAACTATAACCTTAAAGTCTAATAGATAATCCATGCATACGCCTTGTCCTAAGTAACTCAAAGAAATTAAATAAAAAAATTTGATCACAACGTCAAAATAAATTGCACGTATTTGCCCCTACTAATGTCTACGGCCATACCACGATGAACACACCCGTTCTCGTCTGATCACGGAAGTTAAGCATCGTCGGGCCGGGATAGTACTTGGATGGGGGACCGCCTGGGAACTCCCGGTGTCGTAGGCTTTTCATTTTCATTTGTTGCCTTTTCATTTCAATGGTGCTGTGATATATTTCTTGTTATAACAATTAAGGAACGTGGCGGTTGTTGAAAGTGTTTCCTATGACATTTTCCTACGACATTTTCAGGTGATAGTACGAGAAAAAAGAGCTTTCAAATGCATACAAACTCGATCTATTGCCGATCATCCAATAACCCTGACGGAATGGCAAATAAAATAAAATTCCGCCGCCTTCCGAGGACTTATATCGCAATCACGTTTCGTAACAGCCAAGCGAGGTTTTACCTTAGCGTTTAAGTCACCACCGACATTTGGCCGCGCAACTTTTCTAAGCTCATTCATTTTGACTTAAGGAGGGGGCGAGCGCGGACGCAGGCCCCCACTACCAGAAATTGTACGGTCGAGTTACTGACGTTTGCAGTAATCGCAGAGGTCAGCCCAAGCGTAGTGCAATGCAAGAGCCTCACTCTGGAAGAAAACCCTCATTGATCAGTCTTTACTTCCCCGTCAGGTAAGTATGAGTTGGAACTGCACCGTAGCATGAGGGTACCCTTCAAAGTTTGTTAATGCTTGTGGCTTGAGTGTGTTATAAACTGCCGTGTCGCGGGGCATAGGCTGTATTCTCCCCCAGTGTACGCGTTTTGTTCCCGCCGTAGACTATGCAGAGTGCCGTCGGAAAGAGGACTGCTATTATTCTTTTATTGCTTATGTGGGCCGCCATCGGTAATAGTGCAACACCAAGGCAACCCGTGGTCACGGCGTGAATGAATCCACCTCCATGACCCAAGGCCAAAAATCAGATTAATATACTGACCATTCAGAGAATGGCCTACCAGATATTAAACTGATAAGAACAGATACTACACTTGATCTTAGCCATTAGGCCGAGAAGCGATAAAGAACAAGCGTTGCCATGATAGGCATCGTCCACACACCGTAACTGCTTGTGGAGCATGTCACGTTACTGTAAAGCTTACAACTGTCACCGCGTACGGATGGACGGCGACATAGTAAAAATCACGGCTGTTGATTTAGCCGTAGGATGGAGAGCGACTGTAGCGAGTGGATGGTAACTTACATGAATGCTAACAAAGGCGACGATACTAAGTGCGTGATATTACTTTCCAATATGACTGCGTACATTCCGTTTATCAACGCATTACGCCAGAACGTGCGCGCGCGTTACACAGTAGACCATGCAGCCGAAATGCGACAGTGCGACCCTGCCAGGAGTCGAACCTGGAATCCCCTGATTCGTAGTCAGATGCCTTATCCATTGGGCCACAGGGCGATGCTTATGACTTCGCCCCATCGTTATTTTGGCTTGCGCATTCGTTTTACTTACGACAGAATTCTTCGTGTTTGTAGCCATGAAAGAAAGGGACTTCTGTGAGTGAATTTTTTTACTGTGGTCTAATAAAAAAGTCGAAACGCAGTGCCCAATATATGAATTGCTCCTAATAGCCGGAAACAGGCCGTGTCGATGATGTAGGCCGACATACGCAACGCAAACCAAAGAACGCTTTATGAAAATCCTAACACGGGCGCGGAAGAAGCCCAAATTAACAGAGTAGATGTAATGCTGAAGACCTCAAACTCCAGCAGCTTCTCTTTCAGACTATTGCGTCGTGCTACAAATAAAAATTAACATGCTTTCGCATAGTCGCGGCTCCCAAAACGGACATTATACGATGTACAGAAACACACATTTCTGTTTTCGCGCCAAATCAATTCCCGGGAGTGGTACTTTTACGTCCGCATACTTCGCACCGTCTTAAATTATATCTCATTTACACGGTAATGTTTAGTATACTTCTACTGTGATAACAAGCATCGTTTATCGTTGGATTGTTGTAAGAAAACATTAAAAATGAGTGAAGCAGCTTCTCCAAAGAAAATCGCACCCAAGAAGAAACCTGCTGCAAAGAAGACAGCTGATCACCCTAAATATGTGGACATGATCAAGGCTGCTATCGCTACCCTAAAGGAACGCGGTGGTTCATCTCGCCAAGCTATTACAAAATATATTCATGCAAATTACAAAGTTGCTGAAAACTCAGATCATCATCTGAAAATGGCTCTTAAACGAGGAGTAACATCAGGCGATTTGATTCAAACTAAAGGCACTGGTGCTTCTGGATCATTCAAGCTAGGTCAGGTAAAAAAAGAAAAACCTAAGAAAAAGGCCGCAGCAAAAAAGCCAACGGCAAAGAAGCCTACTGCAAAGAAAAGTACACCAAAAAAGAAGCCAGCAAAGAAGAGCACGCCAAAGAAAGCAGCAAAGAAGCCTGCCACAAAGAAAGCCTCGGCTAAGAAACCAGCAGCTAAGAAACCCACAAAGAAGCCTGTTGCTAAAAAACCTGCAGCAAAGAAGGTCAAAAAGACTCCCAAAAAGGCAGCAAAGAAGACCGCAAAAAAATAATTTGTGTGTATCTGGCTATTACATTAACAAACGGCTATTTTTATAGCCACACATTTACAAAAAAACATTATCTTGGTACAAAGTTAAACTTGTTTAAGTCACTTAAACAGTTAAAAAAGAGTAATTTTAAGATTAGATTCCCTAAGTTTAAGTATTTTCGTTTTTAAATTTCTTATTTTCTTGCTTTTACTTTTCTTGCCCTTCATATTTTTAACATTGTCAAACTTTATGTAGCATAAAATTTTTATGTAGCATAAAATTTAAACAGAAAGCAGAACAAAGTTTGATATAAAAAGCTAGCCGTAATATTTTTTATGGATGTGTGGCTATAAAAATAGCCGTTTTTTGTTTGGTAAGATGCTTAGGCACGTTCCCCACGAATTCTTCTTGCCAACTGGATGTCTTTAGGCATGATTGTAACTCGTTTTGCGTGAATGGCACACAAGTTAGTATCCTCGAACAAGCCAACAAGGTACGCTTCAGAAGCCTCTTGCAGAGCCATAACGGCTGTGCTCTGGAATCGCAGATCTGTTTTGAAGTCCTGAGCAATTTCTCGCACAAGACGCTGGAAAGGCAACTTGCGGATCAAGAGCTCGGTTGACTTCTGGTATCTTCTGATTTCTCTGAGAGCAACTGTACCAGGTCTGTAACGATGTGGTTTTTTCACTCCTCCAGTAGCTGGTGCGCTTTTCCTCGCAGCTTTAGTGGCGAGTTGTTTTCGTGGAGCCTTTCCTCCAGTAGATTTACGTGCAGTTTGCTTTGTACGAGCCATATTTTAAGAAGTCGATGTAGTACGGATACACAAGACGGTCTAAAATGCACTATCGCGCCAAAGTTTTATTTCTCATATTGATTGACAGCTAAGGTTCAAAACAAACCATTTGATTGGTGCTAAGAAAGTAATTTCTGATTGGCTGCATAATGACATTACGCTCATTACTTTAACATTTTTATAAAATCTGTGTTTTTTGGCTACGGGAAAACGGCTGTATCTTCTGATACACAAAAGCTTTTGACTTTTTTTTTTTTTAGTAAGTAGCAGAAGGTTTGGCGAATTCCAACGATGCCAAATTTATTGCCTTACTGAAACATTAAGACCACGAATTTTTAAAAAAACTACAGTTTTACTTAAAAAAATGTACAAAATGTTCGGAACATTTTGTAATGACGCAACTCTATTGGTTAATTAGGGTGTTTCCACGAGCAGTAGGTAATTTTATGGCCTCTTTTTAAAGCTGTCTGAATTCTGTTAACTCAAACGTTGTTTTTGTACTCGTTCTGTACGCAACTATATCAATATGTCTGGACGCGGAAAAGGAGGTAAAGGATTGGGAAAAGGAGGTGCTAAACGTCACCGAAAAATTCTTCGTGATAACATTCAGGGAATCACAAAACCTGCTATTCGACGTCTTGCTCGACGAGGTGGTGTCAAACGTATCTCTGGCCTTATCTATGAGGAAACCAGAGGTGTACTGAAGGTTTTCTTAGAGAATGTTATTCGTGATGCTGTAACCTACACAGAGCACGCTAAACGCAAGACCGTTACCGCTATGGATGTTGTTTATGCCTTAAAACGTCAAGGAAGAACTCTTTACGGATTCGGAGGTTAAGCGTTGTCATTGCTCAACAAAAACGGCTATTTTTATAGCCACAAATCTTTTAAAACATTACTTTGTGCACGCTTCCAAATTACACAATGTGTAAAGTCTTGTCACAGTTACATTTATTGCTATACGATACTATGTCATATATGACACAAAAAAAATTTAGAAATACTTTGTAGGGTTAATTTGCCTGGGAGTGTTTCCGTGAAAAGCTGGGTTAAGTTAAATGTAAGCAATAACATGGATCAATGTACTTGTCTTTTCTGCAAGTACAGCTAATAATACGTATGAAAAGTGAAGCTAATCCACACACACACATGGGGAAGTATTTTAAATGTAGGCTAGTGTTCTTAAGCACATTATTTAGAAGTTTTATTAACTTCGGTTAACTTGTAGTGACGCCAAGTAAATGTTTTTTTAAAGATGTGTGGTCTTAAAAAAGACCGTTTGTGTTTGGTAGACGTTGGTTTACTTGCTGCTTGTGTATTTTGTGACGGCTTTTGTTCCTTCACTGACTGCGTGTTTTGCAAGTTCTCCAGGCAAGAGAAGACGTACTGCGGTTTGAATTTCACGAGAAGAGATGGTCGACTTTTTGTTTTGAAGAGCCAAACGCGAAGCTTCGGAAGCAATGCGCTCAAAGATGTCGTTGACAAATGAGTTCATGATGCTCATAGCTTTGCTTGAAACTCCGACATCTGGGTGAACTTGTTTCAAAACATTGTAGATGTAAATAGCATAACTTTCCTTTCTCTTTCTCTTGCGTTTCTTTTCACCAGTTCCACCAATCTTTCCTCCTTTTTTGCCGGCTCTTTTTTCACCTTTCTTGGCTACTTTAGGTGCCTGTTTTCCTCCTTTAGCTGCTGCGTCAGACATGGTTAAAAATTTTTGCTACTTAACTTGTAAATAAGCATTAAACTGCAAGTCAAAACTTTTTGTTTATAAGTAAAAAAATCGGATCGAATTCGATCCGAAAACGCCGATACGCAATTTAATTGGTTAAAAAAAAAATCTTTTGTTTAATACTTAATTATGATTGGTTAAAAAAACATGATTTCGATCCTATTTTTATGATGAAAAAACGAGTAAAGTTTATTTCGTTAACACTTACGTTAAATATTCGTACGTTTTTGTATTAACTTACAAATCAAATCGCAGTTATGTCTGGACGTGGAAAAGGTGGAAAAGCTAAGGCTAAAGCCAAGACAAGATCCTCAAGAGCTGGACTTCAATTTCCAGTCGGTAGAGTGCATAGATTCCTTCGTAGAGGGCACTATGCTAACCGAATTGGATCTGGAGCACCAGTTTACTTAGCAGCCGTCTTGGAATATTTATCTGCTGAGATATTGGAGTTGGCTGGTAACGCAGCAAGAGACAACAAAAAAGCTAGGATTATTCCAAGACATTTACAATTGGCTGTTCGTAATGATGAAGAATTAAACAAACTTTTGAGCGGTGTAACCATTGCAGCTGGTGGTGTTTTGCCAAACATTCAAGCTGTCTTACTCCCAAAGAAGAACGACAAAGGACAGAAGAAGTAAACCGCTACACTCAGAAAACAACGGCTATTTTTATAGCCACACATCTTTAAAAAAACATTGTTTTTTTCACAAAACTATAACCTTAAAGTCTAATAGATAATCCATGCATACGCCTTGTCCTAAGTAACTCAAAGAAATTAAATAAAAAAATTTGATCACAACGTCAAAATAAATTGCACGTATTTGCCCCTACTAATGTCTACGGCCATACCACGATGAACACACCCGTTCTCGTCTGATCACGGAAGTTAAGCATCGTCGGGCCGGGATAGTACTTGGATGGGGGACCGCCTGGGAACTCCCGGTGTCGTAGGCTTTTCATTTTCATTTGTTGCCTTTTCATTTCAATGGTGCTGTGATATATTTCTTGTTATAACAATTAAGGAACGTGGCGGTTGTTGAAAGTGTTTCCTATGACATTTTCCTACGACATTTTCAGGTGATAGTACGAGAAAAAAGAGCTTTCAAATGCATACAAACTCGATCTATTGCCGATCATCCAATAACCCTGACGGAATGGCAAATAAAATAAAATTCCGCCGCCTTCCGAGGACTTATATCGCAATCACGTTTCGTAACAGCCAAGCGAGGTTTTACCTTAGCGTTTAAGTCACCACCGACATTTGGCCGCGCAACTTTTCTAAGCTCATTCATTTTGACTTAAGGAGGGGGCGAGCGCGGACGCAGGCCCCCACTACCAGAAATTGTACGGTCGAGTTACTGACGTTTGCAGTAATCGCAGAGGTCAGCCCAAGCGTAGTGCAATGCAAGAGCCTCACTCTGGAAGAAAACCCTCATTGATCAGTCTTTACTTCCCCGTCAGGTAAGTATGAGTTGGAACTGCACCGTAGCATGAGGGTACCCTTCAAAGTTTGTTAATGCTTGTGGCTTGAGTGTGTTATAAACTGCCGTGTCGCGGGGCATAGGCTGTATTCTCCCCCAGTGTACGCGTTTTGTTCCCGCCGTAGACTATGCAGAGTGCCGTCGGAAAGAGGACTGCTATTATTCTTTTATTGCTTATGTGGGCCGCCATCGGTAATAGTGCAACACCAAGGCAACCCGTGGTCACGGCGTGAATGAATCCACCTCCATGACCCAAGGCCAAAAATCAGATTAATATACTGACCATTCAGAGAATGGCCTACCAGATATTAAACTGATAAGAACAGATACTACACTTGATCTTAGCCATTAGGCCGAGAAGCGATAAAGAACAAGCGTTGCCATGATAGGCATCGTCCACACACCGTAACTGCTTGTGGAGCATGTCACGTTACTGTAAAGCTTACAACTGTCACCGCGTACGGATGGACGGCGACATAGTAAAAATCACGGCTGTTGATTTAGCCGTAGGATGGAGAGCGACTGTAGCGAGTGGATGGTAACTTACATGAATGCTAACAAAGGCGACGATACTAAGTGCGTGATATTACTTTCCAATATGACTGCGTACATTCCGTTTATCAACGCATTACGCCAGAACGTGCGCGCGCGTTACACAGTAGACCATGCAGCCGAAATGCGACAGTGCGACCCTGCCAGGAGTCGAACCTGGAATCCCCTGATTCGTAGTCAGATGCCTTATCCATTGGGCCACAGGGCGATGCTTATGACTTCGCCCCATCGTTATTTTGGCTTGCGCATTCGTTTTACTTACGACAGAATTCTTCGTGTTTGTAGCCATGAAAGAAAGGGACTTCTGTGAGTGAATTTTTTTACTGTGGTCTAATAAAAAAGTCGAAACGCAGTGCCCAATATATGAATTGCTCCTAATAGCCGGAAACAGGCCGTGTCGATGATGTAGGCCGACATACGCAACGCAAACCAAAGAACGCTTTATGAAAATCCTAACACGGGCGCGGAAGAAGCCCAAATTAACAGAGTAGATGTAATGCTGAAGACCTCAAACTCCAGCAGCTTCTCTTTCAGACTATTGCGTCGTGCTACAAATAAAAATTAACATGCTTTCGCATAGTCGCGGCTCCCAAAACGGACATTATACGATGTACAGAAACACACATTTCTGTTTTCGCGCCAAATCAATTCCCGGGAGTGGTACTTTTACGTCCGCATACTTCGCACCGTCTTAAATTATATCTCATTTACACGGTAATGTTTAGTATACTTCTACTGTGATAACAAGCATCGTTTATCGTTGGATTGTTGTAAGAAAACATTAAAAATGAGTGAAGCAGCTTCTCCAAAGAAAATCGCACCCAAGAAGAAACCTGCTGCAAAGAAGACAGCTGATCACCCTAAATATGTGGACATGATCAAGGCTGCTATCGCTACCCTAAAGGAACGCGGTGGTTCATCTCGCCAAGCTATTACAAAATATATTCATGCAAATTACAAAGTTGCTGAAAACTCAGATCATCATCTGAAAATGGCTCTTAAACGAGGAGTAACATCAGGCGATTTGATTCAAACTAAAGGCACTGGTGCTTCTGGATCATTCAAGCTAGGTCAGGTAAAAAAAGAAAAACCTAAGAAAAAGGCCGCAGCAAAAAAGCCAACGGCAAAGAAGCCTACTGCAAAGAAAAGTACACCAAAAAGAAGCCAGCAAAGAAGAGCACGCCAAAGAAAGCAGCAAAGAAGCCTGCCACAAAGAAAGCCTCGGCTAAGAAACCAGCAGCTAAGAAACCCACAAAGAAGCCTGTTGCTAAAAAACCTGCAGCAAAGAAGGTCAAAAAGACTCCCAAAAAGGCAGCAAAGAAGACCGCAAAAAAATAATTTGTGTGTATCTGGCTATTACATTAACAAACGGCTATTTTTATAGCCACACATTTACAAAAAAACATTATCTTGGTACAAAGTTAAACTTGTTTAAGTCACTTAAACAGTTAAAAAAGAGTAATTTTAAGATTAGATTCCCTAAGTTTAAGTATTTTCGTTTTTAAATTTCTTATTTTCTTGCTTTTACTTTTCTTGCCCTTCATATTTTTAACATTGTCAAACTTTATGTAGCATAAAATTTTTATGTAGCATAAAATTTAAACAGAAAGCAGAACAAAGTTTGATATAAAAAGCTAGCCGTAATATTTTTTATGGATGTGTGGCTATAAAAATAGCCGTTTTTTGTTTGGTAAGATGCTTAGGCACGTTCCCCACGAATTCTTCTTGCCAACTGGATGTCTTTAGGCATGATTGTAACTCGTTTTGCGTGAATGGCACACAAGTTAGTATCCTCGAACAAGCCAACAAGGTACGCTTCAGAAGCCTCTTGCAGAGCCATAACGGCTGTGCTCTGGAATCGCAGATCTGTTTTGAAGTCCTGAGCAATTTCTCGCACAAGACGCTGGAAAGGCAACTTGCGGATCAAGAGCTCGGTTGACTTCTGGTATCTTCTGATTTCTCTGAGAGCAACTGTACCAGGTCTGTAACGATGTGGTTTTTTCACTCCTCCAGTAGCTGGTGCGCTTTTCCTCGCAGCTTTAGTGGCGAGTTGTTTTCGTGGAGCCTTTCCTCCAGTAGATTTACGTGCAGTTTGCTTTGTACGAGCCATATTTTAAGAAGTCGATGTAGTACGGATACACAAGACGGTCTAAAATGCACTATCGCGCCAAAGTTTTATTTCTCATATTGATTGACAGCTAAGGTTCAAAACAAACCATTTGATTGGTGCTAAGAAAGTAATTTCTGATTGGCTGCATAATGACATTACGCTCATTACTTTAACATTTTTATAAAATCTGTGTTTTTTGGCTACGGGAAAACGGCTGTATCTTCTGATACACAAAAGCTTTTGACTTTTTTTTTTTTTAGTAAGTAGCAGAAGGTTTGGCGAATTCCAACGATGCCAAATTTATTGCCTTACTGAAACATTAAGACCACGAATTTTTAAAAAAACTACAGTTTTACTTAAAAAAATGTACAAAATGTTCGGAACATTTTGTAATGACGCAACTCTATTGGTTAATTAGGGTGTTTCCACGAGCAGTAGGTAATTTTATGGCCTCTTTTTAAAGCTGTCTGAATTCTGTTAACTCAAACGTTGTTTTTGTACTCGTTCTGTACGCAACTATATCAATATGTCTGGACGCGGAAAAGGAGGTAAAGGATTGGGAAAAGGAGGTGCTAAACGTCACCGAAAAATTCTTCGTGATAACATTCAGGGAATCACAAAACCTGCTATTCGACGTCTTGCTCGACGAGGTGGTGTCAAACGTATCTCTGGCCTTATCTATGAGGAAACCAGAGGTGTACTGAAGGTTTTCTTAGAGAATGTTATTCGTGATGCTGTAACCTACACAGAGCACGCTAAACGCAAGACCGTTACCGCTATGGATGTTGTTTATGCCTTAAAACGTCAAGGAAGAACTCTTTACGGATTCGGAGGTTAAGCGTTGTCATTGCTCAACAAAAACGGCTATTTTTATAGCCACAAATCTTTTAAAACATTACTTTGTGCACGCTTCCAAATTACACAATGTGTAAAGTCTTGTCACAGTTACATTTATTGCTATACGATACTATGTCATATATGACACAAAAAAAATTTAGAAATACTTTGTAGGGTTAATTTGCCTGGGAGTGTTTCCGTGAAAAGCTGGGTTAAGTTAAATGTAAGCAATAACATGGATCAATGTACTTGTCTTTTCTGCAAGTACAGCTAATAATACGTATGAAAAGTGAAGCTAATCCACACACACACATGGGGAAGTATTTTAAATGTAGGCTAGTGTTCTTAAGCACATTATTTAGAAGTTTTATTAACTTCGGTTAACTTGTAGTGACGCCAAGTAAATGTTTTTTTAAAGATGTGTGGTCTTAAAAAAGACCGTTTGTGTTTGGTAGACGTTGGTTTACTTGCTGCTTGTGTATTTTGTGACGGCTTTTGTTCCTTCACTGACTGCGTGTTTTGCAAGTTCTCCAGGCAAGAGAAGACGTACTGCGGTTTGAATTTCACGAGAAGAGATGGTCGACTTTTTGTTTTGAAGAGCCAAACGCGAAGCTTCGGAAGCAATGCGCTCAAAGATGTCGTTGACAAATGAGTTCATGATGCTCATAGCTTTGCTTGAAACTCCGACATCTGGGTGAACTTGTTTCAAAACATTGTAGATGTAAATAGCATAACTTTCCTTTCTCTTTCTCTTGCGTTTCTTTTCACCAGTTCCACCAATCTTTCCTCCTTTTTTGCCGGCTCTTTTTTCACCTTTCTTGGCT